>NC_142168.1:62190100-62279256 GCF_029865625.1 Vigna umbellata
TTTAGAAAGAAAAAAAATTAGTAGACCAAATTAGATATCTATTTTTAAACAAAAAATTATTATATTTAAAATAGTTTTTATTATAAATAAAAATTTATAATTAGATTTTCAAATAATCTCTTAATTAATTATTTTTTACTATAAAAAAATTAGTATCTAAATTAATTTCTAATTAATTAGTGGTTAATTTAAGCAATAATTCATTTTTGATAGTCAAAACTAACCTTAGTAACTTATTTAAAGACTAATTCACAGTCCAATTATAACTTTTTATTGATATTAAAAATTATTTTTAAAAATGAGTTTTACATTGATTGGTAGAGGTAGAAAAATTTTTATTGTTGAAAATAAAAAAAATATGATTTGGATTTTAAAATTTAAAGTTAAATTCAAAAGAAATGCAACAAACATTTAAGATTTGATATTATTTTAACTGGACATATTCATTGAATCTATTAACGAAGATTCGTTTCGTTAAATCTTTTTTAAGAAAAAATTATACATTTTTGTTTTCAAGAAAGGTTTATACATTTTTTACAATAAAGGTTTATACATCTTTTTTCATGAAAGGTTTATATATCCTTTATTTAAACTATTATGTATTAATTGATGGTGAAAGTTTCAAACAATTTGGTCACTAAATGAATTTTCCTTTATATATATATATATATATATATATATATAATATCAATTACTTAAAAAAAAGAAGTAAAACATATATTTAAATATAATTGTGTGGTTTATGTTCTTAAATATTTTATTTTATTTTAAATGTTTATTGCAATTTTAAAAAAATAAGTGATAGGTTTTGATGTACCTCTACCAAAAATTTAATTTTACAGGCCTCGTCATATTATAAAACTATTTGATGTAACTCATTTTACTAACATATATACTAATTTGGTTACTTTAACATAATAAATATTATAATTACTCTCCTTATTTGTTCGAACTAACTTAAAATATTTTTTTATCAATAATATATTTACTTTATATCACTTAATTATAAAATATACAATTGTATTTTTTACAATATAATAAAATGAAACTGAACATAATTTTAAAAAACAAAATACTAAATAGACAATTAAGACATTTAGGTGTTAAGTAACATCGTTAAAAAAATTAGATCACAAACAACATGCTTTATTTGAAATGTAAAAATAATATTAATTTCTTAAACTTATTTTAAGTTTTAAATCCATCATAAATTTTCAAATAATTTTTATTATTTTTTCTATTAAATATTCAAAACATTTATATTTTTATATTACGGAATCCCTCTATTTTCTGATTGAAAAATCTCAATACTATAGAATTGGGATTATACTCATTTGAACCCAACTGTATAAGGGAATAACACTTTCTATTAAAAACCTTAAGGTAATGAGTTAATGGGTCTTTCATCTTTATATAGTGTTCTACTTTCTCATCTCTATATACAATGTGGGAACTAGACTCACAATTGGATTCCCAACAGTGCTGAGGGCCACTAATAGGTCGTTGAGTGCTGGCCATAGAGTGTCACTTGGTTTTGGCCTCTATGTGCACAATGTTGAGTGATGGTTTTGTACCGTTGGGTGCTCCCGCGTTCTCTTTATTTTTATTGTTTTAGAATTTTAGTGATATTGATTTAATGTATATTTAAATAGAAATGTTGATGCTTTATGGATTTTAAATATGAATATAAGTATGGTTAAAGTATGATGATAAACATGTATGATGCTCCTTTGTATGACATTATGATGATGATGAGTGAGTTATTAAGAGTGAATCTGGTATGTGTTTGATGTGATTTCATGGATTTCGTTAAAAGATTTTGTAGTGGTGTTCAATAGTACAATTTATTGATGTAGAATTGCTCCAAAATGGGAAATGATTTAAACCCTCTTAATACCCATCTAGTCTTTAGTACGTCGATGGTCATGTATTGACCATAGATATTTAACGGATTAACCTTGATGTGTGATAGTTTGATGGAGTGGTAGATTGATGTGGACGAATTGTTTCACCACACACAGGACAAGTCCTCCAAGAATACAAGGTCAAGAATACATATATCCAAATGGAAGTTTAGGAAAAATAATTGTATGACTTAGGATTAACTGTTTATATCCCTAAAGACATCAATTCATATATCCAGATAGAAATTTAGGAAAAATAGTTGTATGACCTAGGAATAATTTAATTGTTTCTATCTGTTGTATGTCCAATTCTATAAACATGGTATATCTTGGTACACTAATGAAGTGCAAGGAAGTGATGTTGAAATTCAGAATTAGATAGTTAGAGTTTTAATTTGGTGTAATAGTTATCTTTAAAGTATAAAAGTAACTGTATGAATATTTTCAAATTACTCTTACAAAGGTAAAATATAACTGCAATATTATATACTTATGTATTTATTCTCAATGAAAAGTTTATCCTCTCATTTCTTAATATATGATCTCTCTTGTAGTATACTATTAAACCGGATGTAAGAATGTGAAATTTTGTTATTATTTTTTACAAAATAATAAAAATAATAATAAAACAAATCACCAAATTAAAAAATAAACAAATATCATAAATCTTATTTAAACCTTTTTTTCTTAGCATTTATACAAATAAAACTAAACATTATGCTCTCGTACACTAAAATGACTCATTCAGCATAAGCATATATCAATTGTTTCTATTAATGCTTACATTATTTGTTTTTTAAAGTAACCAATTTGTCTTGAATTTGTATTTTTCCAAAACTAACACAAACATAATAAAATATATGCTTAAAGTTGTTCTTAAACATTTTTTTTTCTTTAATTTTTATAGTGGTCCTTCTCATTTTAATATACTTATTACTTTCGCTAATGTAACCAAGCTGAAAAAAAATATTGATAAAATAATTTCAACATCCAAAAAGCCTAACATAAAAGAATGTATTTCACAAAAATACCTATTTTGATTAAAAATAATAAAGATGTTTTGGAAAATAAAAGTATTAATTCTAAAGAAATTCTAGATTGAAAAGATAAATCTAATAATCCAAAAGTTAATCATGCCCAAAACAAAACAACATGGCCATCCAAAATCTCAAATGTACTCGGTGAACCATAAATTCCAATGTTTGGGGGTATTCTTTCAACTTGGTCTCCACCAAAACTTACTCATGAATAATGTGTACCACTCCAAGACAATCCACAAACATAGCAAAATTCATGGCCACATCTGCAAAACAAAGGAATTATCATGTAAAAAGGTCATATATTGTTGTAATTGAATTTCATTTAAATCTGCATGATATATGTGTACATCCATCAATTCTTTCTACGTAAATTTTGCATTTTGAAGAATAAAAAGTATTAATCCTAAAGAAATTCTAGATTGAAAAGACAAATCTGAAAATAATCACTGAATAAACTACTAATGGTTCGGATAAGCTTAATAATCCAAATTTGAACATACTGTAAAGAACAATTATGAAAATCCAAAATCTCAAATGTACTTACTGAACAATAGATTCCAATCTGGGGGGATTCTTTCAACCTAACGATCTACACATGAATAATGTGTACCACTCCAAGACAATCCACAAGCATAGCAAAATTCATGGCCACATCTGCAAAACAAAGGAACCATCATGTAAAAGGGTCATATATTGTTGTAATTGAATTACATTTAAAAGAGGAAATAATAATAAACATACATTCAAAATGCAAAAGAAAACTCTCATGAAAGAAAATAATTATTTAACACTACTAACTATAATTGGACAATCTTTTACAAGATTAAAATGGTCGTAACTACCATTTTTCTAACATATCATCGATCAACAAACATCCTTCAACACTCAACAAACATCCTTCAACACTCTACAAACATAGTCAAGATTCTCAAGTTCAGTATCAACATAGGGATAACACGAAAAAATCAATAATCCAAATTCCTAGAAAATGTTCTACTTTCATAAGATAAAAGAGTGGTTTGAAATATGTAAAACACAAACCTGCATGAAATACGTGTACATCCATCAATTCTTTCTACGTAAATTTTGCATTTTGGACATCTTCTCCAACGTTTAGTCTTTGCAAGTTCAATCACCAATGAGTCTCCGTTCTCTCCTTTCTCTCTTTTCGACATCTGAAACTCCACACAGTTTATTCCTGCATGCCACGAAACCTTGCACTGTGCACAAAACAGTCTATTGCAATGTGGACACTCCGATGAAGTCACAACTTCCCCTGCTTCACATATCATCATAGCTGAACAATCCTTAAAGGGACAGTAAAACTTTTGTGATCCAAGCACCACATTCTCACAAAGAGAATTTTCCCATCTATCAAACACTTCTTTAGGGATAATTGAACGACAGTTGTCTGGCTCTATAACCGCTTTACATTTTGGCTCAGGACATTTCACCATTGATATATTTTCCTGAATTTTCGCAGCAACATGTCCTCCAATGCAATAATCACAATAAAGGTGAGAACAGTTTCGGTTCCTGAACATTTCTTTCCCGGGCTTGGCATCCATGCAAATACCACAGTGTGCAAGGGAAGCTTCACCGATCTCTTTATGTTTCCTCTTGAGGTTTCTCGAAGATAAGTCACCGACATCATTTACATCCACTTGAACAGCTTTCTTTTCAACCATACCACTTGACATCGTGGAGGAGTAGAGTGCTTCTTGTAGTTGCAGCTCTTCAGCATATTTCTCATCAGAAATTGGAAATATTTCTTCATCATCGTAAAGTGCTGAAAAGTAGAAATCGTCGACCAAGTGATGATCTTCAGCAGTGGAAGGAAAATTCACAAATGAAGATGAGGATGAAGCTCCCTCCATTCCCTCACATGAAAATTTTTTCTAAAAGGAAAAGTTAGTATAAGGGATCTGTTGAAAGAGAAGTAGATGAAATGCAAATGCAAAAGGTGAACTGATAATCATAGGTATTAAACCAGAGGTGCCTCAAACAACAAATTTTCAGTCCACCACGAGACTCATAAGTTTTCCAAAATCTTATTCACAAAAATTAGCCACATGCAATTGGATTCGAGAGAAAAATATAGATTTGAAATGAAATCGAAATTTGTGCGGAATGGGGTCATCCTAATCCTCTCCTATATGAACAAGAGAGTATAAAAAGCCCCACTCTCCGTTTGTATTCAGTCAGTCTAAAAACGGTTATATAATTTCTTATTTAATCAAGTATAAAAGAACAGTCTATTAAGAAAAATCAGTTCTTTGCAACATATATAAGTTCTGTTCCGAATCTATCCAACTTGCCATGGTAGAAAATAGAATACATTGAACAAAAGCACCGACTTGTACACCAATCCAATGTTCTTTTCCTCTCAATTTAGTCAAACTACATCCCTTTTAAAAATATTAATATCACCTAAAACAATGTAACCAAAAGAATGTAACTAAACTTCATCCCTTTTAAAAAAAACCAAAGGTTTATGCAGAAGTGACTGGATTGCTTTAAAAATCAAGAAATTCAAGTATATATACCAAAACCCTAACGGTGAAACAAAGTTGAAAGAAACGCTAACCTGGTGCACGATTCTCCCCTTCTATCACTCGGTCGTCGTTATCACCGCTGCCTGCACCACTTGATCGTCGCTATCACCGCCGCCCCGTATCACCGTGCGCTAAAAATTAAAATGACGGTTACAGTATTAGTCAGTATTTTCAGTGTTAGATAGAAACTTTCTAACGTGTTTGGCAAGTTTTAGGACTAGGAACGGGAACCGGATATGTGGGAGATAATATGAAATTATCCTTCCAGTAAAATCAGGTATATATATATCTATATAGGATATATATATATCTATATATAATATTTAAATTTATATTATATATAAATTTAATAAGTATAAATTTTTTATTATGATATACTTTTTTGGCTAATGTTTGCATTACTATTTTTATTATTTTAATATCAATTAATTATTTTTTCCTAAGAAATAAATAGATCTACTTTTTTTGAAAAAAAAAATGTATGAATTATTTATTTGGATTCGATAAAGATTGATTTTGCTCAGAAGTATTTTTATTTAAAATAAAAAATTCACAATGAAAAATTAAAGGTTTTTTTCTTTTAAATCTCGTGAAACTTGAATGTTTAGAAGAAAATTTAAATATTTGAAAGTTTCAATGCAACACCAAAACTCACCATAATATTTATCGAAAATGCTTCGACTTATGAAACTCAACATGACAATTAATTATTCGAATATTATTATGTCTATGAAGCAAGTCATAATTTCTAATATTCTTCTGATTGTCAAGAAAGAATAAGATAATTAACAACTTTTGAAATTATTAAGAAAATAAAATTTGCAATTATCAAATGAATTCAAGACTTGCAATAATAATTATAATTTTTTAAATACAATCCTTAATTACCGAATAAGAAAACAATAATTTTCTGAACGTTGATATAATCATTACCTTTTTTTTAGTAATGTTTTAGTTTTTGAATGGACATCCAAAACGTTTCTGTGTGGCTCTTGATTTGACCAGAAAAAGACAGAACATACATACATTCTAACGTCGCGCTTTTGAGAGATACACAACGTTCATTTTTATTATGAACTTCCAAAATGTCTAACATAAAAGAATATATTTCACAAAAATACATATTATGATTAAAAAAGATAAAGATGTTTTGGAAAATAAAAGTGTTAACCCTAAAGAAATTATGAATTGAAAAGACAAATCGAATGATAATTACTGAATGGTTCTCATAAGCTTAATAGTCCAAATTTGAATATCCTGAAAAGAACAGTTACGAAAATCCAAAATTTAAAAGACCATACATGAATGACTATCCACAAGCATAGCAAAATTCTTCGCCACATCTGCAAAAAAAAAGGTATATATATTAATTGAATTATCTCATAGAAATTCATGGATGAAGATGAGATGAAACTCCCTCCATTCCATGAAAAAAATTCTGATGGAAAATTAGTATTCTGCATGATATGATATATATACATTAATAAAGGGAAGTAGATGAAATAGAAGGGAATGCAAAAGGTGATATCATATAGGTCTTAAATATTCGACTGTTTAAATGTTGCAAGAAATGCAACTGATGGAGATGTAAAAAGTCAGTGTTCGAATTAACAAAAAATAAAAACATAATAAAAATAAAAATAAACATATAAAAATACAGAAAATAATTAGAGTCCTTAAACAATAATACACTTACACATTATAAAATCATTACATTATGTTATACAAGAAAATAATATATTCTCTTTCCTTCTTGTTTGCTTATATTAAAAAGCAAAATGTTTATCTTCATTAAACATTAGCCCTATAAAGCTACGTTATATATATATTTTTCAATCTTCATAATAAAATAAAATTAAGTAGACCCAAACTTTCTATTTTTTCAATATGAAAAAGGTATTGCAATTGTTGCTATTTTTAGTGGCAAGAATGAAACAAAATAATATCAAATCTGCATCAGCGTCTTATAACAAAAGTCGTATTTACCATTCGTGAATCGAAAGAAAACAGACATAATTCTTTCGCTCCAAGCTCTACCAGAACCTCCCTACCAGTAGCTGCAGATGCTAAAACTGTGAAGAATTATCACGCATTTGAGCAACAAAACCTTCTTTACATCCGTACCAGTTTAACTACGGATAAACTATTTTTGAGATCTGTGAGAGAAAAAATGGAACTACGATCATGAGATAAGCAAATGATGCAGGGAAGGAAATGACCTGCTATAGGAGTCCAAATGCATATAAATTTAGGATTTGAGTAACTACTTTTGTATTGCTGAGAATGGGTCGTTATGGTATGCTGAATTGTTGTTGTGTTTGGTGTACGAAATACAGTTGTTTTTTTATTGAAATTGATGTTGAATTGGAAAAATCAAGAAAATGATCATTTGATCAAATTGATATTCAACTTGACATCTAAATATGTTTTAGAATCCTTCACCGAATTAGGAATATCAAATTTGTCATTGGTTATCCAAGAACAATTATATGAACTTTTGTTTTCTCATGTAGCGTTGAGGGTCACTAATAGGTCACTCTGGCCATGGAGTGTCATTTGGTTTTGACCTCAATATTCATGACGTTAAGTGGTGGTCTTGTATTGTTGGGTGTTCCCTGTTGTGAGTTGTGTACTTATGTTTATGTGTTCTCTTTATTTTTTATTATTTTGGAATTTTAATGATATTGATTTAATGTATATTTAAATGAAAATGTTGATGTTTTATGTATTTTAAATGCGAATGTAAGTATGGCTAAAGTATGATGGAAAACATGTATGGTGCTCCTTTATATGATATTATGATTATGAGGAGTGTGTTATTAATGGTGAATCTGGTGCATGTGTTCGATGTGATTCCATGGATTCGATGAGAGATTTTATAGTGGTGTTTAATAGTATAATGTATTGATGTAGAATTGCTCCAAAACGGGAGATGATTTTGACCCTCTTAATACCCATCTAGTCTCTTTGTAGAGAAGGGTGAAGTATGTCCTGGAAAATAGCAAGAGATCCTTAGTTTGATTATCATATATTAACCATAGATGTTTAACAAATTAACCTTAATATGTGATAGTTTGATGAAATGATAGTTTGATGTGGACGAGTTATTTCACCACAGAGGACAAGTCCCCCAAGAGTACGAGAACATTAATATATGTATCCAGATGGAAGTCTAACCCTTTGTTCACTTGAATGGATTTATGGAAGAGTTATTGAGTGGATTTGAGAGAATTTGAAGATAAATTTTGTTGTTTATTTGAGTGAATTTGGAGGTAAGTGAGAATGAATTTGAAAGCAAAGTTTGTGAGAATTAGTTTAGGATTTGATTGATGTGACAGATTAAAAAAATTTACTTTCAAATCCACTCTCACTTACCTCAAAATTCACTCAAACAAACAACAAAAAAATTTATCTTCAAATCCTCTCAAATTCACTCAATCACTCTCCTCCAAATTCATTCAAGTGAACAAAGCCTAAAGGAATATTACTTAGAATTGATTGCTTCTACGTGTCTTATATGCTTAATTCTATAAACATAGTATATGATTGTTTTTAATATATGTACCCTTTCTTTACTATTTGTTTTTCTTCTTGTTTTGAAAATTATCTTAATGGTGCGAAGGAAGTGATACTAAAACTTAGAGTTAGATGATTAGAGTTTTAATTTCGTATGATAGTACTCTGTGAAGTATAAAAGTATAAGTTAAGTGATAACTACCATAAACTTTTGTATTTATTCTCCATGAAAAATTTATTCTCTCATTTCTTGATATGTGATGTCTCTTTTAATTGAGATATACTATTAAACCGGATGTAAGAATGTGAGTTTTTGTTATTATTTGTAACACAACTATAAAATTTCATATCTCTTTCAACGTTAACAATAAAAAAACTAATAATAAAACAAGATAAGCCATCACCAAATTAACAAAAAGAAATAATTGACATAAATCTTATTTAAACTTGTTTTCTTATCATTTATACTAATAACCCAAAACATTATTCTCTCCTACACTAAACTGACTCATTCAACATAGGCATATATCAATTATTTCTATTAATGCTTTCATTATTGTTTGTTTAAAGTAACCAATTTGTCTTGAATTTGTATTTTTCCAAAACTAACAACACAAACATAATAAAATATATGGTTCAATTTGTTCTTAAAAAAAAAATTCTTTAATTTTTATAGTGGTCTTTCTCATTTTAATATACTTATTACTTTCGCTCATGTAACCAAGCTGAAAAAAATATTGATAAAATAAATTAACTTCAAAAAGCCTAACAAAAGAATGTATTCCACAAAAATACCTATTTTGATTAAAAAATAAAGATGTTTTGGAAAATAAAAGTTAATCTAAAGAAATTCTAGATTGAAAAGATAAATCTATTAATAATTACTGGATAAACTACTAATGGTTCTGATAAGGTTAATGATCCAAAAGTTAAAGATGCCCAAAACAACATGGCCATCCAAAATCTCAAATGTACTCAATGAACCATAAATTCCAATGTTTGGAGTATTCTTTCAACTTGGTCTCACCAAAACTTACTCATCAATAATGTGTACCACTCCAAGACAATCCACATAGCAAAATTCATGGCCACATCTGCAAAACAAAGGAATTATCATGTAAAAAGGTCATATATTGTTGTAATTGAATTACATTTAAACCTCCATAATATATGTGTACATCCATCAATTCTTTCTACGTAAATTTTGCATTTTGGGAAATAAAAGTATTAATCTTAAAGAAATTCTAGATTGAAAAGACAAATCTGATAATAATCACTGAATAAACTACTAATAGTTCTGATAAGCTTAATAATCCAAATTTGAACATACTACAAAGAGCAATTATGAAAATCCAAAATCTCAAATGTACTCACTCTACAATAGATTCCAAATCTTGGGGGATTCTTTCAACCTAACGAACTACACACGAATAATGTTTAGAAGTCCAAGACAATCCACAAGCATAGCAAAATTTATGGCCACATCTGCAAAACAAACGAACCATCATGTAAAAAGGTCATGTATTGTTCTAATTGAATTACATTTAAAAAAGGAAATAATAATAAACATACATTCAAAATGCAAAAGAAAACTCTCATGAAAGAAAAAAATTATTTGACACTAGTAACTATCATTTAACAATCTTTTACAAGATTAAAATGGTCCTAACCACCATTTTTCTAACATATACTCTCAATGGATCCGATCAAAAAACATCTATTCAACGCTCTACAAACATAGTAAAGATTCTCAAGTTCAATATCAACATAGGTATAACACGAAATAATCGATAATCGAAATTCCTAGAAACATGTTCTACTTTCATAAGATAGAAGAGTGGTTTGAAATATGTAAAACACAAACCTGCACGAAATATGTGTACATCCATCAATTCTTTCTACGTAAATTTTGCATTTTGGACATCTTCTCCAACGTTTAGTCTTTGCAAGTTCAATCACCAATGAGTCTCCGTTCTCTCCTTTCACCCTTTTCGACCTCTGAAACTTCTCACAGTCTATTCCTGCATGCCAGGAAACTTTGCACTGTGCACAAAACAGTCTATGGCAATGTGGACACTCCGATGAAGTCACAACTTCCCCTGCTTCACATATCATCATAGCTGAACAATCCTTAAAGGGACAGTAGAACTTTTGTGATCCAAGCACCGCATTCTCACAAAGAGCATTTCCCCATCTATCAAAAACTTCTTTAGGGATAATTGAACGACAGTTGTTAGGCTCTATAACCGCTTTGCAATTTGGCTCAGGACATTTCACCATCAATATATTTTCCTGAATTTTTGCAGCAACATGCCGTCCAATGCAATAATCACAATAAAGGTGAGAACAGTTTTGGTTCTTGAACATTTCTTTCCCAGGCTTGGCATCCATGCAAATACCACAGTGTGCAAGAGAAGTTTCACCGATCTCTTTATGTTTCCTCTTCAGGTTTCTCAAAGATAAGTCATGGTCATCATTTACATCCACTTGAACAGTTTTCTTTTCAACCCTACCACTTGACACCTCTTTATGTTCCAACTTGGGGTTTCTCAAAGATAAGTAACCAACATTCTTTACATCCACTTGAAAACCTTTCTTTTCAACCGTACCACTTGACATCTCTTTATGTTTCAACTTGGGATTTTTCAAAGATAAGTAACCGACATTTTTTACATCCATTTGAACAACTTTCTTTTCAACCCTACCACTTGACACCTCTTTATGTTTCAACTTGGGGTTTCTCAAAGATAAGTTACCGACATTCTTTACATCCACTTGAACAACTTTCTTTTCAACCCTACCACTTGACATCTCCATATGTTTCAACTTGGGATTTCTCAAAGTTAAGTAACCGACATTCTTTAAATCCACTTGAGCAACTTTCTTTTCAACCCTACCACTTGACACCTCTTTAGGTTTCAACTTGGGGTTTCTCAAAGATAAGTCACCGACATTCTTTACATCCACTTGAAGAGCTTTCTTTTCAACCCTACCACTTGACATCTCTTTATGTATCAACTTAGGGTTTCTCAAAGATAAGTAATCGACATTCTTTACATCCACTTGAACAACTTTCTTTTCAACCCTACCACTTGACATCCCTTTATGTTTCAACTTGGGGTTTCTCAAAGATAAATAACCGACATTCATTACATCCACTTGAACAACTTTGTTTTCAACCCTACCACTTGACACCTCTTTATGTTTTAACTTGGGGTTTCTCAAAGATAAGTTACCGACATTCTTTGCATCCATTTGAAGAGCTTTCTTTTCAACCCTTCCACTTGACATCTCTTTATGTTTCAAATTGGGGTTTCTCAAAGATAAGTAACCGACATTCTTTACATCCACTTGAACAGCTTTCTTTTCAACCCTACCACTTGACATCTCTTTATGTTTCAACTTGGGGTTGTTTCTTAAAGATAAGTAACCGACATTCTTTACATCTACTTGAACAGCTTTCTTTTCAACCCTTCCACTTGACATTTCTTTATGTTTCCACTTGGGAAATATAAAGTTAGTATAAGGGATCTGTTGAAAGAGAAGTAGATGAAATGCAAATGCAAAAGGTGAACTGATAATCATAGGTCTTAAATATTTGACGGTTATGATTTAATATTGAAAGAATCGCAGCCGATGGAGATGCAAAAAGTCAGTGTTGGAATTCAAATTAGTTTTAATGCTAATGAATGTGATATGAATACAGGAATATAAAGCATTAAATCCCATTTCTGTTTCCGAAAAGATCAAAGATACTTTATATTTTAGCAGAGAACTTCGCATGTGGTTTATCATATTTGGATCATGACGGCTATAGTATTATTAGTCACAGTCCTTTCAGTTTTTTAGATATAAACTTTCTATCTTGACCTACTTTTTTGGTCTAAGATTCAAGAGTGGTATCCAATGTTATTAATGGATTAAAATTGCCACAGAATGTGGCAACATTTATATTCTCCTAAAAAATAAATTTATAATAGCACGTATCAAATGATCAAAACAAACGAAGACTGCTGTTATTTGACTTGTTTTATAAAAGATGACAGAGTTTTAACACCCTCAAATCCATAAAGAGGTAAAAGTAAAGTTTCTACCAAATAGAGAGAATGAGTCCAAACTTATAGTAGACCCACAAGAACAGAAAAAGAAAAAGAAATGGAAACACGAAAACAAATAAAACTGCGGAGGAAAGTGCAGTTGCATTGAAAAATGAACGTGAGATGTAAACAGTTTTTGCAGGAAAAAGCAATTCATTTACAATGGTGATCCTCATTCAACAAACATAAATCTCTTCCTTCATTGGTGAATAAATAAATTTTGAGAGGTAACTATTATATTAAAATATGAAATGTTATATTAGAATATGACATGTTAGAGAATTCAATTAAAAGTTCATGAACCATCAATATGTTTAGCTCTAAGTAAAAAATTGATCAAGTCCCAAGTCATGAACTTCAATCCATTTTTCCTTGGACACGAAGGCAGCACCAGAGGTGCCTTAAACCACAAATTTTCAGTCCACCACGAGACTCATAAGTTTTCCAAAATCTTATTCACAAAAATTAGCCACATGCAATTGGATTCGAGAGAAAAATATGAATTTGAAATGAAATCGAAATTTGTGTGGAATGGGATCATCCTAATCCTCTCCTATATCAACAACAGAATATAAAAAGCCCCACTCTCCCTTTATCTTGATATTCAGTCAATCTAAAAACGGTTATATAATTTCTTATTTAATCAAGTATAAAAGAACAGTCTATTAAGAAAAATAAGTTCTTGCAACATATATAAATGCTGATCCCAATTTTTGCTTGCCATGGTAGAAAATAGAATACATTGAACAAAAGCACCGACTTGTACACCAACCCAATGTCCTTTTCCTCTCATTTTAGCCAAACTACATCCCTTATAAAAATATTAATATTACCTAAAAGAATGTAACTAAACTTCATCCCTTTTAAAAATACCAAAGGGTTATGCAGAAGTGACTGGATTGCTTTAAAAAAAATGAAGAAATTCAACTATATATATATATAGATAACAAAACCCTAACGGTGAAACAAAGTAGTTGAAAGAAACGCTAACCTGGTGCACGGTTCTCCCCTTCTACCAGTCGGTCGTCATTATCACCGCCGCCTGTACCACTCGATCGTCGCTATCACCGCAGCCCCGTACCACCATGCGCTGAAATTAAAATGACACCTCTAATGACAGTTACAGTATTTGTCACAGTATTTTCGGTCTTAGATACAAACTTTCTAACGTGTTTGGCAAGTTTTAGGACTAGGAACGGGAACCAGATTGCTGGGAGATAATTTCATTATATTATAATTATCCTTACAGTAAAAATTTAGCATATATATACTATATATATAAATTTAATAAGTATAGATTTTTTATTATGACATACTTTTTTTTTCTAATGTTTGTATTAATTTTTTTATTATTTTAATATCAAATAATTATTTTTAAAATAAAAATCTCAATAAAATATAATATTACTGTATAAAATACTAAATATTTAGAATGAAATTATAATTATATCAATTTTAAATTAGAATATCAATATCAAATAATAATTAAATAAAAAATAAAAAATACTATATATAATTATACATAAACAAATAAAGTAAACTAAATCGCAAAAAAATATATTAAATTATTAATAATTTAAATTTGACATAAATATTTCATATTTTAAATTTCAATTCATATAGGTCATATAATGATTTTAATTATTATATTATAGTAAATATAAATATATTTTTTTATATTAAGTAATAAATGGATGATTTATGTAAATAAAAATTAAATTATTATATTAAAATTTAAACTTAATTTTTTGTATTAAATTTAACATTGTCATGTAAAAGATTAAAAACATAAAAGTATAAAAAGAATAAAAATAATAAAATCGGTGACAAAAAATTTTAAAAATATATAAAAATTCATAATAATAATTTATTTAAGAAAATTATAAAAGAAAACCCTTCAGAATCTGTAACACTGACAATCTAAGACGGTTCTCTTGTTTAATTAGGTATTGGCTGTGCAAAATAAAATAACTTTGTATAGTATTTATTTTTACGTAAAAATTAAATAGATCTACCCTTTTTTAGAAAAATATATTTATGAAATTATTTATTTGGACTCCGTAAAGATTGATTTTGCTCAAAAGTATTTTTATTTAAAATAAAAAATTCACAATGAAAAATTAAAGTTGTTTTTCTTTTAAATCTCGTAAAACTTGAATTGTTTAGAAGAAAATTTATATATTTGAAAGTTTCAATGCAACACCAAAACTCACCATAATATTTATCGAAAATTCTTGAATTTATGAAACTCAACATGACAATTAATTATTCGAATATTATTATGTCTATGAAGCAAGTCATAATTTCTAATATTCTTATGATGGTCAAGAAAGAATAAGATGATTAACAATTTTTGAAATTATTAAGGAAATAAAATTTGCAATTATCAAATGAATTCAAAACATACAATAATAATTATGATTTTTTAAAATACAATCCTTAATTACCGAATAAGAAAACAATAATTAACAAAAGTCGTATTTACCGTTCTTGAAGTTCTTGAATCGAAAGAAAACACTTGACATAATTCTTTCGTTCCAAGCTCCACCAGGAACCACACTACCAGTAGCTGCAGATGCTAAGACTGTGAAGAATTATCACGCATTTGAGCAACAAAACCCTTTTTACATCCGTACCAGTTTAACAATGGATAAACTATTTTTGAGATCTGAGAAAAAATGGAACCACAATCATGAGATAAGAAAATGATGTAGGGAAGGAAATGACCTGCTATAGGAGTCCAAATGCATATAAATTTAGGATTTGAGTAGCTACTTGTATTGCTGAGAATTAGTCATTATGGTATGTTGAATTGTTGTTCTGTTTGCTGTCCGAAATACACTTGTTTTTTATTGAAATTGATGTTAAAGGGAAAAAACTAAGGAAATGATCATTTGTTCGAATTGATATTCAATTTGACATCTAAACATGTTTTAGAATCCTTCACTAAGTTAGAAATATCAAATTGGTCATTTAAATAAGTCCTTATTATCCAAGAACAATTAAATGAACTTTTGTTTTCTGATGTAGTGTTGAGGGCTACTGATAGGTCATTGAGCGCTGGTCATAGAGTGTCACTTGGTTTTGGCCTCTATATGCATGACGCTAAGCGGTGATCTTGTACTGTTGGGTGCTCCCTGTTGGGAGTTGTGTACTTATGTTTGTGGGTTCTCTTTATTTTTTGTTGTTTTGCAATTTTAATGATATTGATTTAATGTATATTTAAATGAAAATGTTGATGCTTTATAAATTTTAAATACGAATGTAAGTATGAAGGTAAACATGTATGGTGCTCCTTTATATGATATTATGATGATGAGGAGTGTGTTATTAATGGTGAATTTGGTGCATATGTTTGATGTGATTCCATTAATCTTGAGGAGCGATTTTATAGTAGTGTTCAATAGCATAATGTAATATGTAGAATTGCTCCGAAACCGGGGATGATTTTGACCCTCATAATAGCAAGAAGTCCTTAATTTGATTGTCATGTATTAACCATATAGATATTTAATAGATTAACCTTGATATGTGATAGTTTGATGGAATGATACTTTGATATGGACAAGTTGTTTCACTATACACTAGACAAGTCCCCCAAGAGTACGAGAACATCAATATATGTATCTAGATGGAAGTTTAGAAGAAATAACCGTATGACTTAGAATTTATTGTTTCTATAAATTTTAGATGTCTAATTATATAAACATGAAATATGATTGCTTTTAATACATTAAATTACATTTTTTTTTATTTTTGTCTTTCTTGTTTGTAATAATTACCTTAATATGAAGGAAGTAATACTAAAATTTAGATTTAGATATTTCGAGTTTTAATTTAGTACAATAGTCTTTGAAGTATAAAAATATATGTTAAGTGATAATCATAATAAACTTTTGTATCTATTCTCGATGAAAAATTTATCCTCTCATTTCTTGATATGTCATGTCTCTTTTAATTGCAATATACTATTAAATCGGATGTAAAAATGTGAGATTTTGTTATTATTTGTAACACGACTATAAAATTTCATATCTCTTTCAACGATAACAATAAAAAAAAACTAATAATAAAACAAGATAAGCAATCACCAAATTAACAAAAATAAATAATTGCCATAAATCTTATTTAAACTTGTTTTCTTATCATTTATACAAATAACCCTAAACATTATTCTCTCCTACACTAAACTGACTCATTCAGCATAGGCATGCATATATCAATTATTTCTATTAATGCTTTCATTATTTGTTTGTTTAAAGTAACCAATTTGTCTTGAATTTGTATTTTTCCAAAACTAACACACAAACATAATAAAATATATGGTTCAATTTGTTCTTAAACATTTTTTTTCTTTAATTTTTATAGTGGTTTTCTCATTTTAATATACTTATATTACTTTCGCTTATGTAACCAAGATGAAAAAAATATTGATAAAATAAATTAACTTCCAAAAAGCCTAACAAAAGAATGTATTTCTGAAAAATACCTATTTTGATTAAAAAAAGAAAAGATGTTTTGGAAAATAAAAGTATTAATCTTAAAGAAATTCTAGGTTGAAAAGATAAATCTATTAATAATTACTGGATAAACTACTAATGGTTCTGATAAGGTTAATGATCCAAAAGTTAAAGATGCCCAAAACAACATGGCCATCAAAAATCTCAAATGTACTCAATGAACCATAAATTCCAATGTTTGGAGTATTCTTTCAACTTGGTCTCACCAAAACTTACTCATCAATAATGCGTACCACTCCAAGACAATCCACATAGCAAAATTCATGGCCACATCTGCAAAACAAAGGAATTATCATGTAAAAAGGTCATATATTGTTGTAATTGAATTACATTTAAACCTCCATGATATATGTGTACATCCATCAATTCTTTCTACGTAAATTTTGCATTTTGGGGAATAAAAGTATTAATCCTAAAGAAATTCTAGATTGAAAAGACAAATCTGATAATAATTACTGCATAAACTACTAATAGTTCTGATAAGCTTAATAATCCAAATTTGAACACTGCAAAGAGCAATTATGAAAATCCAAAATCTCAAATGTACTCACTCAACAATAGATTCCAAATCTTGGGGGATTCTTTCAACCTAACGAACTACACACGAATAATGTTTAGAAGTCCAAGACAATCCACAAGCATAGCAAAATTTATGGCCACATCTGCAAAACAAACGAACCATCATGTAAAAAGGTCATATATTGTTCTAATTGAATTACATTTAAAAAAGGAAACAATAATAAACATACATTCAAAATGCAAAAGAAAACTCTCATGAAAGAAAAAAATTATTTGACACTAGTAACTATCATTTGACAATCTTTTACAAGATTAAAATGGTCCTAACCACCATTTTTCTAACATATACTCTCAATGGATCCGATCAACAAACATCTATTCAACAGTCTACAAACATAGTAAAGATTCTCACGAAAAAATCGATAATCGAAATTCCTGGAAACATGTTCTACTTTCATAAGATAAAAGAGTGGTTTGAAATATGTAAAACACAAACCTGCACGAAATATGTGTACATCCATCAATTCTTTCTACGTAAATTTTGCATTTTGAACATCTTCTCCAACGTTTAGTCTTTGCAAGTTCAATCACCAACGAGTCTCCGTTCTCTCCTTTCTCTCTTTTCGACCTCTGAAACTCCTCACAGTCCATTCCTGCATGCCACGAAACCTTGCACTGTGCACAAAACAGTCTATTGCAATGTGGACACTCCGATGAAGTCACAACTTCCTCTTCATCAGATATCATCATAGCTGAACAATCCTCGAAGGGACAGTAAAACTTTTGTGATTCAAGCACCACATTCTCACAAAGAGCATCTTCCCATCTATCAAACACTTCTTTAGGGATAATCGAATGACAGTACTCAGGCTCTATAACCCCTTCGCATTTTGGTTCAGGACATTTCACCATTGCTATATTTTCCTGTATCTTTGCAGCAACATGTCTTCCAATGCAATCTACGCAATAAAGGTGAGAACAGTTTTGGTTCCTGAACATTTCCTCTCTAGATTTGGCATCCATGCAAATACCACAGTAGCCATAGGAAGATTCACCGATCTCTTCCTGTTTCCCCTTGAAGGTTCCAAAATGTTGGTCACCGTCATCATCTACGTCCACTCTAACAACTTTTTCATCCCTAACACTTGACGTTGTGGAGGAATAGAGGACTTCTTGTAATTGCAGCTTTTCAGCATATTTATAGTTGTTCTTTGCAGCAACATGTTCTCCAATGCAATCTACACAAAAAAGGTTAGAACAGTTTTGGTTTTTGAACATTTCTTCTCTAGGTTTGAGATCCATGCAAATATCACAGTAGCCATGGGAAGATTCACCGATCTCTTTCTGTTTACCCTTGAGGGTTCTCAAATGGTGGTCACCGTCATCAGCATATTTATCATCCGAAATTGGAAATATTTCGTCACCACCGAAAAGTACTGAAAAATAGAAATAGTTAACCACGTGATGATCTTCAGCAGTGAAGGGAAAATTCATGGAGGAAGATGAGGATGAAGCTCCCTCCATACCCCCATGAAAAAAAATTCTAAAGGAAAATTAGTATTCTATATACATTAATAAAGGGAAGTAGATGAAATAGAAGGGAATGCAAAAGGTGAAATCATAGTTTTTAAATATTCGTCTGTTTAAATGTTGCAAGAATTGCAACTGATGGAGATGCAAAAAGTCAGTGTTGGAATTGACGTTAGTTTGAATGCTGATGAATGTAACATGAATATATAAAGCATTAATTCCTCTTTCTGTTTCCAAAAAGATTAGATACTCTATATATATTCTGCAAGAGAACTTGGCTTGTGGTTTAGCATATTTGGATCATGCTATTAGTCACAGTCCTCTCAGTCTTTTAATATAGATTTTGGAAAGATTCAGGAGGAGTAGGGATATGAGAGAACTACTGACTGGGGATATAGTGTCAGTATTGCATGAGTATATTCAAAAGAAAAAAAATTATCTTAATAAAATTTTTTTATTTCATCTCTATCCTTACTTTTTTTTATTTTTTCAATATAAGTTAATTAATTTCTTTTAAAACAAAGATCATCATTTATTTAACCTCAAATATTTAAAAAGAAATCATGGTTGAAAGATAGTAAAAATTATTTTTAACAAAATAAAAAATTTTCAAGGAAAAATAAACTAAAGGATAAAAAAAATAAAAATGACATTTTTTTATATTAAATAATAAATGAATAGTGTATGAACACTCAACTTGATAGTTCAAATAAAAAAAGTAACAATAAATAAAAACACAATAAAAATAAAATTAAAAATATAAAAATACAGAAAATAATTAGAGTCCTTGAACAATAATAATACACTTACACATTATAAAATCATTACATTATGTTAGACAAGAAAGTACTATATATTTTTCAATCTTCATAAAATTTAGCCCTATAAAAATGTGTATCTTCATTAAACATTAGCCCTATAAACCCACGTTATATATATTTTTCAATCTTCATAATAAAATAAAATAAAGTAAACCCAAACTTTCTATTTTTTCAATATGAAAAAGGAATTGCAATTGTTACTGTGTTTAGTCGCAAGAATGAAACAAAATAATATAAAATTTCCATCAGCATCTTATAACAAAAGTGGTATTTACCGTTCTTGAATCGAAAGAAAACACTTAACATAATTCTTTCGATCCAAAGCTCCACCAGACACTACAAAAATATTGGATTTTACCTGAGGTTTATTTCCGGCGGTTTCGGAACCCTCTGGTAAGTTTTGGCGGTTTCCTTGAAACCGCAGTTAAATTATAAATGTTTTTTTAAAAAAACCATTTCTACTTATTTTGGTTAACCTAATATGCCTTTCTCAGTGCGTTTTTATTTTCTTCACTGCCATTTTGAGTTCATCTAGTCATTTCCACTTCGACACTTCATTTCCATTTCGACTCTTCATCTTTGTCGGCATCATCTCCTTCACGCCGTCATTCACTGCGCCACCTTCATTAGATCTCCATCTTCTTCACCTTCCAGCCACCACCTTGCGCCCATATCAATCACCGTGAGTCATCAGAATCTACAACAACGCCATTTTTGTTCCCTCATTGAATCAAAATGCAAAGCCCTAAATCATCACCATAGTCTACGAACAAATCAACCACAAATCACAAATCAGCACGTGCAAAAACCCAAAAATCGCATTGCGCCACCACGAGCAGCATTGCGCCACCCAAACTGTGAAAACACAGTTCCGTCTTGAAGAAAAGAGGTTGGAAGGGTTTTCTTTTTCTTTTTAAAGGGTTTTTGCGACTCACCATTTCTTGCTTCTCTCAAAGTTTTTCATGGTTCTACCAACGAGTTTCATGACTTACCTTGAAATGGTGTCGTTGAAGTTAGAGGTGGAGGAACCGCTCAAGAAGAGCATGCTCCTCTCAATAAGCGTTTGAAACCTTCATCCGCTTCACAAGAGGTTTTTTTATCTTTTTCAATATCATTATCCTTTTTCTAAGATTGATAGATAGAAACCCTCGGATCCCCGTGAAATTAGGTTTCATAAGTTTCGCCCTTCCGTGGAAATGTTCGATATATTTTTGAAGTGACTGTTTGGAATGAATTCACTGCTTCACAATCTCTTTTCTATATAATAAATTTTTAATCTTATTGCTTCATCTCTTGATTCGTATATATATATATTATCATAACAAACCTAGCAGTGTATAGCTGTTAACCAAATGATCTTCTCTCAGTGGCAGCAAGCATGTCAAAGTTCGAGGGGTCTGATGCAGATTGAGCTGATAAATGGTGCTCCAGATCCAGGTGTTCAACGACCTGACTTCCCAATTGCTCAGCAAGGTACTATCACGCAATAGTATATCTGTTAATTCATTGATTTGATTTCTACTTATGGTTGCAATTGGCCGGACTAATTCTTTCTTGCAGGAATTGCCTGCAAATTCTGAAGCTGGAATTTAATGGTTCCACTTTAACCTAGAGAGTTTTAATATTAATCTGGAGCTTTTAAGAGTATTCGTTTTCATTTTTAAGTAAAATTTTGTTCCATTTTTTGCTTTAACGAACAACTGGAGTTTTAATATAGGATTTAAGAAATATGGTTTGACCAATGTTAATGTTGTTGTCTTGTGAGATTACTACAATGATGTCGTTGCCGTGAGCTTTGTTTTGAGTCTGATTGAATGTTATAGCTGATGTATTCATGGTCTTATAGTTTGAATCAAGACTGTTGTTGTGTTGGTATGAGTGAGGCTGATTTAATCATGTATTTGTTTGCATCCCCTGACATTATAGCCTGGAATTTGTTTTTGTTGCGATGTTTTGTTCTGGTTATGATTAAGTCAGATGTAGGTGTCTCTAATTATTTCATTCTTATGCAATTTTTCTTAAACTGTTATATGGAGATTTAGTTTCTTAAACTAACAACATACAAGTGGAGGAACTATTATAGTGGCAGAGACTTTTTATTGAAATTACCTAAATTCATATTTAATCAAATTTTCCTTCAAAACTATAACAGATTTAGACAATAAATGTATGGTGGAGTTATTTGTCATCCTATTTGGAAGTGTTTTTATATTTGAAGTATATATCATAAAACTTATATATATATCCTGCGAAAGTGACATTGCAGGCCCTGAGGAAGGCAATTTCTGTTGCCTTTTACAAAGATATGGGGATTAAACCTTCTAAGGTTTTTGTTTCAGATGGTGCATAATGTGATATTGCTAGTCTTCAGGTCATGTCTCATCCTCATTGTATATTACATTCCTATGCTAATTCTCACATTAATTACTATAAAGTGCTGAATTTGATTTCTCTCAATGTGTCTAGTTACTTATGGGTCCGAATCTGAAGATTGCCGTGCAGGATCCATCCTTTTCGGTATAGTCATTCATCTTCTTCACTTTATATAAGTTCTCTGGAATAACTTTTACAACAGTAAACATGATATAAGCTTGTTCTCATTGTTTGGTTACATTGGAACTCTATAAAATCTTCTTACTTATTCTTGTCTTATAATGTGCAACTTGTTTACATGTTCTGTTAAGACAGGCCTACATATAATGCTGGGAAGTATAAAAACATAGAATACATGACATGTGGACCTCAAACTTTCTTTACTGATCTGCTAAGCATTTCAAGGACAGAACTTATTTTCTTCAATTCTCCAAACAATCCCACTGGTCATGCAGCAACAAGGAAGCAATCTTGTTTCATGGAGCCAGAGAGGTATGCCACTGGTTCCTTTCTGTTTCATGTTGCTTTCACTAGCATCTTGTACACCTTATGTTTTTTTATTTTTAGCTTTGGCAATAATCATTTGTGGCTTCTTATGAAGGGAAACTAAGCTAGTACATATTTTTTTTCCCAGTGACATGCAACATTATTTTTGCATGACACTTTTTGCTTTGTTTCTAGCTTGTACTATTTTCTGTAATGGAAGCTTAACCTCTTTTTTTCCTTGTTATGTTCAGGTTGCAATTGAAGTGTCATTGTTCTGGAAATTTGCTGGCTTCACAGGTGTCCCCGCCTTTGTTAGACATGTAGTTATTTACTTGTAGGGATATAGATTAATCATCTTATTTGCAATATACAGACAAAAAAAAGACACAAATAAGAAAAGATTAAGCCAGATTAGTCCACACTACAAATAATATAAAAGAAATAATATTTTGAAACCATTATTTATTAAATACATCTATTATATAACTACTCTTTAAAAAAATACTATTTTTTTAATAAAATGTAAATGTATAAGGTTGTAGAATGAAAGTAAAGTAATGTAAGATAATTACAGCGTGTTCACATTTGATTTGAAGTTGATGAATCAATCAATTAGAGCATCCTACAGTATTTGGCCCTTGGCTTCCTTGGAAGCTGAAACGTAGCAAAGATGCTCCAATATTATCCCTTAATACCAAATAAATTGACATCGGTGGTATTCCATTAAAATATCAATAATAAAAAAAGAAAAAAGATATTGTACCACGTATTTTTTAATTATATTTTTACACAGGATACATGTTATTTCTTTATTAATTCACTTGTCACTTTATATACGTATTCTAAATCTAATGAAAAATATATATATATATTATGTTAAAATGTTGTAAAAAAAAATCTATGTTAATGTATTGTTTATCAATAAAAACTAACATATTTATATGTATAAATCAAAATAAAGTTACTCTTTATCTTTAGATTATAAGAATTTGGATAAGAAATGAATTTTCGGAATAACTTAATCTGGGTTCCAAAATCACTATTGCAGGTATAATTAATGATACTCGTTTGTTTGATTTTGTCTGCAATTAGTATTGATACATGGCTTGTGACTATAATCTCCATTGTTGAAACATTGCATGAAACGGATAATCTGCAATGTTAATTGGTGGGATTATGTAATTTTCATCAATTCGTACACTTTGAAGCCTGAAACTTTGGAATCAAAGTTGGATTACTAGTTGATTCATGTGTTTCGGTTAACTTGACTTTGCAGTGATGATATATCGTTGGAAGGACTAGAGCAGCGATGAAAATTTTAATTGCTGCTCCATTTTATATTCCTTGTGGTTAGTGTGAATATTTGATAAAAGTGTGGTTGTTTTACGCAGCTAATGCTTTTGCTTTTTTTTTGTTCCGATGATTAGTTTTAATATCGCTCATTTTATTACAGGATTATATTAAAGAAAGTGATAATCTAGTCTCTCTTCATGATCAATTTCGTGATTGTGATAGGTCACAGATGGAAACTCTTCTAAGTGGATTTCAGGTATGTTTTTGGCCAAGTAAGTTTTAACTTGAAGTTTGAATTTGACACATGAATTTCCCCTCCTTTTTATGAAGACTTCTCCTCATGAGAATGATTAGATTCACTTGATGCTTTAGTACTTATTTACTTGTTATTCATATGTAATAGTCATGTAACAAGAACTTGTTATTTACATTTGTTTTCTTGATTATGTGCAATGTTTTTAGGGTACTAAATTTCTATGTTTAATATTTGTTTATATTGTTTTAAGGTTACCTACAAGGATACGAGTGGGTCATCAAAGGATAAAAAGAGATAATGTCAAACGCAATAGAAGGACTCACCCAACAACTCTATTGGATTTTTAGACTTTAGAATATTTTAATGGAAATTTTTCAGTAACTATGTGAGGTTACTATTGTATCATAGGTTTTAAAGAGGACTTTATTAGTTTATTAGGTGTAATTAAGTATAAATGTAATGTATTATTTGAACAATTTGTTGTATTAAAACATGTTTACTATTTATTTTATAATATTCAATTTTAATTTCAAATTATTTGATTGTTTGATTAATATATTAAAGAGTTTTTATCATATAATCAAATAAATTATAAATAATACAAAAGAAAATCTACATTGCATTCCCGGCGGTTTTGAAACCCCAGTTAATTTTCGCAGTTTTGAAAACCTCTAAAAATACCGGCGGTTTTCTTCTAACCCTGCTTAGTTCCGGCGGTTTTAAGAAAACCCCCGTTAGTACCGGCGGTTTTCATAAAACCCCCGCTAAAAACCGCCAGTAATTTTGTGACGCTAGTTTTCCCAGTGGTTTTTGTAACCGCAGGAAATGTGTTTTCCGGGGGTTAAAACCCCCGGTAACGTCAAAAATAACCCCCACTAAAATTATAGATTTTTGTAGTGAGAAACCTCACTGTCAGTAGCTGCAGATGCTAAAACTGTGAAGAATTATCACGCATTTGAGCGACAAAACCTTCTTTACATCCGTGCCAGTTTAGCTACGGATAAACTATTTTTGAGATCTGTGAGAGAAAAAATGGAACTACGATCATGAGATAAGCAAGTGATGTAGGAAAGGAAATTACCTGCTATAGGAGTCCAAATGCATATAAAATGGACAGGATTTTATGCCAAAACGCTTTTCCTTTTATGTGCTGGGCAAAACCTATTTTGTTGGGAAGTTGTTGGGGGATTGATTTTTTCCATCACATATTTTATAATATTAAGTAGGATTAGAAGATTGAGATAAATGTGGAGAAGAGAATGGTAGTCATAAGAGAATAAATAGAAAGAAACTGGAACATAAAAGTGCTTATAATATTTTTTTTGTGTGGAAAAAACAAAGAAGAAGAAAAAAAATATAATTTATTTTATAAATTTTTTTTTTCTTTGATACTTTTTAGTTTATTTTTTGTTTATGATAAAATAATCTTTATTATTATTATTATTATTTTTATTAGTTTCTATAGTAATTCCATGGTAAGTTTAAATGTAGTCACCGTGCTTTATAATTTGTCCTTTTATTTATCTAATATAAGGCTGAAAAAAAATTTCGCATTTCTCAATATTGTCATAAGTCTACATTTTATCATGATAAATAAAAATATAATAAAATGCACATTAAAAACAACATTCCATTATGCGTTTTTCCCGTTACTCCTTCATTTTCCCTTTTCAATTTTCTGATTCATATTCTCTTACATGTAAAAGAATAACATAACATTATTAAATTTTCAATAATTTAACACGTACACAGAACTAGTTTCAGCATGTAGGACAACATGACATTCATAGACTAGAAATACAAACTTAAATAGAATCATTCAATTTAGTTGTAAATATTAAAAAATTAATCCTTAAATACATAGCATAAGACTAATTACCATTTGTATCTTAACCTAGTTCATGATCGTCGACAAATAATATCACTTTGCACCATTAGTACTCAAAAAACTCAAAATTAAACAGCTAAATTTATTCGAAAACTCCAACTATGGCAAACATAAAATATATATATAGAGAGAGAGAGTTAACACATGTAAACATTACACTGATAAACAATTGTATTCCAAATCAACTACAAGCTTTTGCTAAGAGTTGTTGACGTTAACATGCATGGTGCTGTGACCAAGAGGATCCACAAGCATAACAAAATTCCATACCACATCTACAAAAATCAACAGGTTGTTAGAACAGGATTCAGTCCAACAAAACATAAACATAAACATTTTCAAATTTTCACTCTCCGAACAACTGTTGTTTCTTTTCCGCAAAAAACAAGTCTTTTAAAAATAATGCAGCACAATCACCAACCTGCAAGAAATATGAGAACATCCTTCATTTTTTTCCACATAGAATCTGCATTTTGGACATCTTCTCCAGCTTTTGTTCTTGGCAAGATCCAGCACCAGCAGATCTTCCCTCCCTCTCTCATCATGCTCCAAGGCGTTGAATTCACTGCAATCTATTCCTGCATGCCATGAAACCTTACACTGTGCACAAAACAATCTGTTACAGTGTGGACACTCAGAAATAGTTACTATTTCTCCTTCATCACATATCATCATAGCTGAACAATCCTTGAAAGGACAGTAAAACTTTTGCGATTCAAGCACTACATTCTCACAAAGAGCATTTTCCCATCTATCAAACACTTCTTTAGGGATAATCGAACGACAGTTCTCAGGCTCTATAACCTCTTTGCATTTTGGCTCAGGGCATTTCACCATTGATATATTTTCCTGAATCTTTGCAGCAACATGTCCTCCAATGCAATCTACACAATAAAGGTGAGAACAGCTTTGGTTCTTGAACATTTCTTCTCCAGATTTCGCATCCATGCAAATACCACAGTAGCCATGGGAAGATTCACCGATATCTTTCTGTTTCCCCTTGAGCTTTCTCAAATGGTGGTCGCCGTCATCATCTTCGTCCACTATAACAACTTCTTTTTCAGCCCTAGCGCTTGACATTGCGGAGGAATGGAGGGCTTCCTGGAGTTGTAACTCTTCGGCATATTTCTCATCCGAAATTGGAAATATTTCTTCAGCATCGTGAAGTGCTGAAAAGTAGAAATCGTCAACAAAAGGATCTTCAGCAGTGGAGGAAACATTCCCAGATGCGTATGAAGTTCCCTCCATTTCAGAAGAAAATAGTTACATTCTCTCTGATATATATATATATATATATATATATATATATATATATACACACACACACACATTTATAAGAGGATGATGTGAAGAAGAGTAGAGGAAATGAAAACATAGAGAATGCAAAAGGTGAACTGATACTGATACTCATGGGTCTTAAATATTTGACCGTTTTATTTTAAATGTTGCATGCAAAAAGGCAACGTTGGAATTTACATTACTATGAATGCCACTAGTGTAACGAACACACTACAATAAAGCATTAATTTCTCATTAGATTCTCCAAGGAACGTAATTATTTGTAGACCTCGCACCGGGCTTATCAAAATTTGGTGAATCTGCTTCAAAATTTTAATGTTACTCCACTTTGATTGGAATAAGCTTGTTTTCAAGTTAAAATAAAAATTAATTTCTTAGTATTATATTTTAGAAAGATTTAAATATATCATTATTAACATTTATAAATTAAATTTCATTTATTAATTATAATAAGATAATTTAATATATATTTATAATAATTATTTTAATTTATTGAATTGAAAATATTATTTTGTATATATTGAAGTTGAGCGAAAGAATATAAAAATAAAATAGTTTCCTTTGTATTTTTATTTTTTATTTTTTTCTTTTTTTACTCTTAACAAGTGTATGTTGGTTTCATTAAAGGAAAATCCTTTAATCCTTAAGATCTCATCACAAAACTCTTAAGTGAAATATTATTTACTCTTAAGGTACATATCAAATATTTGCTCTATAGGTTTTCTTGATTTATTTGAGACATCACCCAAATATCTTTTCATATTTAATATATAGGTTTTGTAACAAAATATTTAATTTAATAAATGTTTTAATTTAATAGAAAATCATTAATATTAGAAATTTTCTTAAAAAATATTATTATTACATAATAAAGAAAATTAGTTGATTAAGGACCAAAAATATATTTTATCTGTTTACATTCCCTTACAAAAGTTAAATTATTAAAATTAATTAAAGAAATAAGACATGTTTTCCTCATTCACAGAGTGAAACGATGCGTTTAAAAGCGCGCGGAGAAGAGGAGATGGGCAATGGCGGTGTTGTGTTTCTGGTCTTTTTCCCCAAATCGTTTTAGGTTTTCCAGAGTTTCTTATCTACCGTCACATTCCTCCATTTTCCATTTCGGTATCTAGCGAAATCAGATCAGTATCGTCCACCTCTCGAGATTTGCTACGATATTTTTTTCTTCAATTTATATTAACTATGGAATGGATTTTTTAAGTTGTTGGTCTATGTATAATTTGCAGCATCTTCTGTCGAAATTGTATAGAACAATAGATATTTTTGTTTTTATGATTGATTAGTTGACTAATCGGTTGCTAACAACTCTTCATAACCATGTTTTTCGGCATCCAATTTTCTTTGAATTTGCTTATTCTGGAAATAGAGTTAGATAGTATCGTGAAAACACTTTTTCTTAAGTTAAAATTTGATTTCCCGAATCATTTAGATTATTACATAATATTGCTGCTCTCTGCATCATCCTGATATCATTGTCCAGATAGTTAGTTCATTGTTTTTCATTTGGTTCAATGAATATTTTAATGTTTATATAAAGAGGAATGTGTCGTGAGAAGATGGAATCTGATAATGATAAACACAATGCACGAAGGCGGTGGAATAAAACCACAAAACAAATTATTCTTCAGTACAATTCTGTCTTATTCTATTTTTATTTTTTTTTATTTCTAATGGTGATTCTTGCAAAGTGATATTACAATACCAGATATTTCATTTCAACCACTCAAGCAACTATAATGGGCATAATTAGGAGTAGCTTCCTTTTCATTGCTGGGACGACGGTTGGGATTTACTTGGTTCAGAATTATCAAATTCCTAATTTGAGGAAGCTAGCAGACACTGCCTTGGTACATGCAAAGCAAGTTGAGGAGAAATATCGAAAGTCTAAGAAGAAGAAGGATGACGATGATATGATTAACCATAAATAGAATCATCACCTCCCCAGTCTGGAATTAGGTTCTGATTTAGTATCTTTTGAATATTTGTCCTGCATCTTATAGATCATATGATCTGGTACCCTTATGGAAGTGTTCTTTACATGTACAAACATAGAAATTATGGGAGATCTTTGTAGAAGGAAGTGTTATTTACATGTACAAACATATTATTAAATCCTGGAATTAGGTTCTGATTTAGTATCTTTTGAATATTTGTCCTGCCTCTTATAGATCATAGGATCTGGTACCCTTATGGAAATGTTCTTTACATGTACAAACATAGAAATTATGGAAGATCTTTATATTAGGTTATACTCTAATTCGTAAGTATTAGATAATGTTAGCTCCACGAGAAGTGTTATTTACATGTACAAACATATTATTAAATCCAATTTTCTAGTTGTTTTTATTCTTCTGTCTTTTGTTGTCCCAAGATTTGATTTAAATTTTGAAGTTGAAGAAGTGTTTGAGTTATACTCTAATTAGTCAGTATTAGATAATGTTAGCTCCACGAGATGACAATTAAGATTATTATTTTGTTCCGTTGTTCTTGGTAAGATATCTGCTTTGGATTTCTTCTTTCAAAATTACTATATAATATGGATTGGAAAAGTGAAGTTCCTGGCTGGTCTAACACTGACCGAGATTTAAAGCTAAAAACACTTTCATTATATCAGTGGGTGTTTTCTCTTTGGATTTTACATTTGCCAGCTGAACATTAACAGTGAAAGGTAAACATAAGTGAAATGCCATTAGTATCTGGCTGTTGTGGCATAGTGGCATAATGGACATGGAGAGTTACTACAGTTGACTGGTTTGTTCTAATCCCACCAAGTGTAATATAAGATTTGCTTATATTTGCAATAAAATAGTGTTTGAGATTGAACTACCGTTTCCTTTTCTGCTCCCAGTTAAATGTATTTAACTGGATAGAACGGGTTTGCGATTTTCCAATGAGCGGGCGAATCTTGATGTGGCTGTGAAGCTTGTTATGGCCACCGCCACCCAACTCTGTAGTGATCTTATTCGTTTTAAAAGATATGAAACTTCATATTAACATGGCATCCCTCCAATCCTTAATTGGTTTAGGGGGTCCTCTATTTACATAGTATTTATTTTACTGTTTTTTAATTGACGTGGGACTTTAGACTCATATTTATATACATGAGTTTGCATAGTGATTAAACAATATTCCTGTTTCAGAAGTAATTAATTTTGACTAGATATAAAAACTTTTTGAAGTATTTATAATCTCATATTACCCTAAGTAAGATTAGTCTAAAAAAAATCATGTGATATGAGAGTAAAATACACTTAACGAAGACCGTAATAAGTGGCCACCTATGAGCATAAAACCCAAACTCGCTGATCAATCATCCATTGAACAGACAATAAAAAAAAAAAATAGGGTAAGAAGAATTATTGAAGGCATTTTCCCCAATGAGTTTGCAAGAATCTATTCTCCAATTGGTATGGGAGGTACTAACCCTTTTAGCTGGAAGCACATTTGGAAGAAGAAATTTCATACTTTGTTTTTTAATAGAGGGTGAAAACTGAATTGGGCTCTTCTTCTTGGGGAGGGGTGAACAAGAGGGATGTCATTCTAATATTCTTATTCTCATTCTCAACAATTCCAATTTTAAAAGGAAAAATGACAATCACATTAGTTTCAATCATCAAGTTTACACTTTAAATGCTGTGTTCACTAATATAATTTTATAAAATAAAAAATATCTTTTATTTTTTGTGAAGTTCGTGGCAGTTTCATATCCGTAGATATTTATTATGAGTGGATAGTAGATAGTAAATATTTTAATATTTATTTATAAACAAGAGTATTATACTTGAGTATTTATTATTGTAAAAAGTTAAAATTTAATTTATATTTTAAGTTAAATTTAATTTATATTTAATTTAGTTTAATTTAATTTATATTTAATTTAATTTATATTTATTTATTTTAGAATTTTATTTAGATTTTATTTTAAAAAATTATAAAATGTATTTTTCTAAATATTTGTGGGTGTATACATATTTTAAAATATGCACGAATATGTTTTAAATGAATATCCAATGGATGACTGATTTTTAACAATAATTTTTTTATGGTCAAATTTTCTTTTGTGAATACAAATGTAAAAGGAGAATACATATAATTTAATAAAATAAAATAAAATATTTTATTTATAATGTTTTTGTTCTCATTTGCAAATGTTCAAATTGTAAATTAGTTAGGAATATAGTTAAAATTACAATTTGAACAATATAAAAAGTAAATTTTTGATATTACTATTTGCTAATTAAACTAAAAAGTCACCTTTTTTTTAATATAATTCAATATATACACACAAAAGAATCTCTCCTTGACACATACTAATTAATGAAATGAATCTTTTAAAATAATGAAACTATATATAACTTTAATATTATCTAAATAAAGTAGTTATATATGCAAATAGTATCAAAAGGTTTTATACTATTATCTTTAATAAATTACAATAATAGTATTTAGTAATCCAATACAAAATTGATTAAGAATTCAAGTTGAAAGTTCCACCTAACTAACTAAAAACAAATAAGTTGAATGATATACATAAATAAATGAATTCATAAATTAATTATTTTAAGATTTTGAGTTACGGTATCTTAAGTTTTTATACATAAATTTATTTACTACTTATAGTTTAATTCATTTTGGTGAGATTCAACCATGGTCCAAGTGTTCTCTTCAAGAAAACTCACATTGAAAATTCTTTTATTTTAGAAAAATATATTCTATCACGATATTTTATAATTAAGTTATACATTATATATAGGGGTTTGCTAATACGCGTACGCCTGTTTTTCAGTTGGTACATTTTAGCAATGTGTACCGGTTTTAGTAGACAAAAATACCCTTATATTGCTCACCTCCTTCATTCCTCTCAACTCTTTATCTTTCATCTCTCTCACTCTAACATTTTCTCTGTCATCCTATGGTAGCCCAACTGAAAAAAATCAGAAACACTAACAATCTTACAAAAAATGATTTTATAATGAGTTTTCATTTTATATTGTCATATAATTTTATCTAATTTTCACAAGCATAATGACATCCGAAGGAATTGGTAATTGGCAGGGTTTTTTTGAGATAATGATTAACATATGCAGATGATGAAATTACATAGGTCAGTGAAGATGGTGAAATTGAAGATATCTTGAATTAACCTTTGCCTGAAGGTGAATATGTCAATGACTCAACTCTTACAAAGGCAAATTGTTTAACGACAAGTGTTTCTGATTTTTTCAGGTGGGGCTACAGTAGGATGACAAAGAAAAGGTTGGAGTGAGAGAGATGAAAGAAAAAAGGTTGAGAAGAATGAGAGAGGTGACTAAGAGTTTGGGGTTCTTATGTACCATGGATATACACACACAAATATATCATGGATATACACACACAAAAAATCAACGTAAAGTAAAACACAAAATTACTTCCACTTAATTCATTTGTGAAATCAACATATTATCGTTATCCTTATAAAAATATAGGAAGAATAAAATTATAAAAATTAAGTCAAACATAAATAATGTTATGATTAAATGAACCACTTTCTTTCTTTGTTCTTGATTTATTTAAGGAGAACGAAAATTTCTTCAAATAATGGTATCGCTTTGAGATCCCATTAAACTTAAAAAACAAACTTCCTTTCATATTTTATCATTGATTGAAAGATCTAGCTCCTCATAATTACACTAAAATAAAAAAAGGCAAGAGGGCGTATTAATAAAATATATAATTAATATATAATCTTCACTTAAATCTAACGTTTTATTTGTAAATTCTTTCTTGATTTAAAGAATAAATAATGACTATTAATGATCCCATAATAAGAAAACAATATTTGCATTTGGTTATGTTCCAATATTTCAAAACAAAAATTCAGGACAACATATTACAGTATATTAAACAAAAAAGAAAAAAATATAAGAATAGAACAGAAGATGTTTATTGAACAAAAAAAAGATGATTACAAAATACATACCTATAACAGAAAAAGAATAGAGAGAAAAATAATAAACATATATAATATAGATGAAAAAAATTATGAAAATTAGTTTAATCAGCACAAATATAATTATAATTAGATGAATATCTTTCTTTGTTCTTGATTAATTAAGGGGAACAAAAATTCCTTCAAATAATAGTCCCGTTTACAGATCCCATCAAACTTCAAAAATAAACTTGCTTTCATTTTATATCATTTATTGAAAAATCTAACACTCATAATTACAATAAAATACGAAATGTAAGAGGCTTATTAATAAATATATAATTAATATGTAATCTTCACTGAAATCTAAAGGATTGTTTGTAACTTTCTTTATTTAAAGAATAAAGAACGTTTAACGGAAAAAAAATCATATTTGCACTCGAATATGTTTCCATGTGTCAAATAAAAAATACTAACAACATATTACAAGATACTAAGCAAAGAACAAGAAGAATATGAGAATATAACAGAAAATGTTTATTGAATGAAAGAAGATGATTACAAAATACCTCAGCAAGGAGATTATACAACAGTGAAGGAAAAAGAAAATGCTAAATCTAATCACAATAGAAAATAACTATAACTGAAAAGAATCAACATATCTAATGAAAACGCATGTAAAAAACTATAATCCACACTCCTTAAAGAACGCTTTGGGAGTTTCTTGATGCCATACTTAATGGAAGACTTATTTCTTTCTCTTGCAACAGTGTGATGAGATTAAACTTAAAAGTTTCCAAAGAGGTCTTGAACTCTTCAAGATCTTCCAAAGACATGTTTTGATGGGAGAGATTCCACCAAGAATCAAAACAAGAACGACTCTTTTGTGCTTCTTTCAATTCTTCCAATTGCTTGTGCTTTTCTTTCAAGTTCTTGTGCACATTCTCATATTCAAGTCTTTGCTTTTCGTTATATTCTTGCTGGTCCTGTGTAACTTTGCAGAGTTCGGTAAACCCTCCGCTGACGTAGCGATAGAGAACGGCGTCGGTATTAGGATAACCACAGGAATACACGTTGCCATTTTCAGAGGTGATGATCAAAGCAGTTTGTGCTTTGCATAGAAGAGAAAGTTCAGTGAGCTTGTTAAAAAGTCCTAATTTTCGTTTTGAGAAGGTGACGCATCGTCTGTTTTTCTGTTCAACTTCTTTGATCTCAATCTTTCTCTTTCTTTGATTTGATGTTCTTCCATTGTTTGTTGTAGAATAAGGAGCCATTGCACATAACACGGATAACAAACAAATCACAAACCAAAGAATGAATTACAAAATGTTTTGGTGCCCTTTTATAATGTCCTAATGAGAGTTGTCTAAACGGGCCAACCGGCTCAACCCGGCCCGGCCCATCAGGATTGGCCCCTTAGTGAGCCAATCCAACCCGATTCATTTATTAGTGATCGAAAAAATTTAAACTCGGCCCAACTGACCACAGGTTGGTGGGTTAAACGGGTAGACTCACTGACTCACTTAATTATAATTTTTTTTAAATCCAAAAAAAAATTACAATTTTTTTGTAATTCAAATTTAAATAATTTCACTCTAAAATAATATTAAACTCCAAAGACAATTCAAAATAAAAAATTAACATACAACTCAAATATAGTTGAAAAGCAAACCTAAAAAGTTTATAATATTGATAATTTTTGTGTCATTTATCCATTTATAAGATTAGAGACTTAAATGGATGAATTTATAATATTTTTGTCTCTTGAAACATCCTTTTTCTTTATTATCATTTAAATATAATAATAAAAATGTTAACTAATAATATTAAAATACAAAATAATAAATAAGTAAATTAAAGTAGTTGGGTTGATGAACCGCATAGGTTCAAGGGTTCTAAATAAGTCAGGTTGAAAATTGGTCTGTATGAAAAAATTAAATTTTTTAGATTAATTAATCAGAAATCAAAGCAAGATAAATCAGTTATTCAGAAAAAAAAATCTAAATATACACTAGAAGAACAAATATTGCTAGTTTCTTAGTATTGTTTATAAATAATAATATTTTTTTGACTTTAGATGTCATGAGTAGCTTAAAATTAAAGAAAATTATTTATTAGGTATAAAAAACTTTTACATTTTATAAATTTTCATTTTCAAAACAACTTGTATTACTGATCTATATCAAAATAATATTTTTATTTACAACCATTTAAATTATCATTTTGAGACATTTTTCATATTTAAAAATGATCAAAAGCACTAAAAAACTCAGAACATGTTCTCATAATTAATATCAGAACATTTTTGAGACATTTTTCATACTTATTATGCACAATTCAAGCCTTTACTTTTCAAGAAATTCTTGTGTTCCTGTTAGCTTCTAACTCTACATTGTTGGGACATCTTATAAAGAATTATAATGCTATCCCAGAAAGTCAAAACCGTCAAAACTTGTTTGCTTTTTATATACATTCTTATTATTTATTAGTTGAAGAACCTAATTTCTTTAGTTAAAGATGATTTGTACTTATATGGGAATCATGAACATATATTAAAGAACCTTCATAATACACATTTCAATAAACAATTAATTTCAACTCCATAACCCATGATTAAACATTCAATTACACCTTATTCTTTCAAAAACATATTAAAATAAAGTAGAAAAAATGAGTCCAAACTTATTTTCTATGACAGAATTTGATCGACTAGATGTGGAGATAACTCAGTTAGGATCTTCTATAAACTTCATGATCATCAAAAAATATGGATGAATGAAAAAACTCAGAGAGAGAAAACTAAGAGACAAATTTTTAAAAAATAAAATATATTTTAATAATAAAATAAGTTTAAAAAATTTTATTTATACTATTAAATTATTTTAAAATAAAATATTCACTCTCATTAATTTGAAAACATTTATCAACTTTAATACATTATTTTAAAGATTTTACATATATTTAAGATTTTATATGATTTTAACTTGAAATTTTCATTGAATCATATTAACGAAGATTCCTTTCTTTTAATTTTTTTTCAAGAAAATTTATACATTTTTCTAAAAAAAGATTTATACATCTATTATTTAATGTTTTAAGTATTAATTAATGATAAGAGTTTCTCACAATTTACACCAAATTAAATTTCCTTTATATATATATATATTTTAAATAACTGATAGGTTTTGACGCAAATAGTCCGTATTTTTTTTATAGTAATTAATTCTTTTTTGTCTTTAAATTTAATTAATATATAATGATTTTTTAGTAAAATAATTATAATGATAAATATTAATTTTATTTTCATTTTTTTCTTTAAGTTATATTTTCATATTTTTTAGATTCGTGATCCAAATTAAGATAACTTATTCTTTTAGTAAGTCAATAGTTTAAAATTAAAAGAATTCAAAATGAAATAATATATCTTTTCTTCAAAAGTTAAATCTATTGGTAGAACTAGGACAAATTTTATTCTTTAAAGTTTTAGATTTTTAAATTTAAAATTAAATGCGAAAGAAATAGATATTTTAAGATTTGATATGATTTTAGCTAGAAATAATGAATATGAGTAATTTCTTTAAATATTTTTTAAAGGGTTAATACATGATTTATTTAATATATTAATTGACATAAAAGAATCACAAATTTACACACCAAATACAATTTCTTTTTATACGGTATCAGTTACTTGAAAAGGAAGTAAAATATATATTTTATAAATATAATTGCATGATTTATTTGTTTAGTTATTTTTTGTTATTTTTTGTTATTTTAAGTGCTTATTAATATTTTTTAAAGTAACTCTTTTAATACATGTACCACTCTACCTTTGCTGGCCATGTCATATTATAAAACTATTTAAAGTAATTCAATTGGCTAACCTATACTATAATTTAAACAATTTACCACTAGTTTATTTATGTTTAATTTTCTTAATGCACGTCTTATCTAGCATTGTATAAGTATTCGAAATTTAAAACAAAAAAATGTTGTGATAATATGTTTAGATTTTTTTTATGTAGCTAATTGTAGATGAAATATTGTTTTAACCAACTTAGAATATAAATCATCTACTAATTCAAATTACCCACGTAAAATTATTAATCAAGTAACAAACTTTACAATATTAAGCATCCAAAATATCAAAATCAACATCGGTTCCCAGCTAATATGATTATTTCACTACATACGATTTTAACCATTCGGTTAACCTAATTAGCCAACACAGATAACATAACTAATTAATTGAACAAATCATATTAATTATCCATAAATCCAAAATAATGGCTACAAATAAAGCATTACTCAACACTTCAAAAAGCGTGATAAATAGGATAATTATATGCAATATAAATCCACAAATTATGACAGCTCTTTATAACGTTCATATTAAAACCCACAAACTAACGACTTTTTTTTAGAGCAACCCCTATTCATTATAAACATCCATGCCTCTCAATTTGATTTTTATTTTGAAAATTTTGATACAATTAGATTATTTCTGTTTGTAGTTATGACTTTTTTTTTTAAATATTTATTTATAAAAAATAAAAATTAGTCATGTGTCAAGCTAAAATCATGTCACATGATAGTGGTAGTTTGATGTGGCAGAAGTCACTCTCACCCGGTATCATTACCTTAATCTTAATTTGGTTTCCGAATTTTTATTTTGTCTCAATTTAGTTTTATTTTTTTTAAATTATGTACATTTTTCCATCTCTAAATTGAAACCAAATTTATTTTTTTATAAATATTATACAAATATTTTTATTAAATATTTTGATTAAGATTAAATTTATTTATATTTATATTTTACATTGAACTTTATTTAACATTATTTAGAAATGTTAAATTTATTTATTTTAAATTATTATTTAAATTTTACATTTAAATTTATACAATTTTTATTTTTAAACCAACTAAAATATTTGTATATAAATTATTGAATTTTACATATTTAAAAATATATAATTATTTACGAGAATTGAAAAAGTTGATAAATTTATTTTATTTTATGAAATGAAATTGATAGACAAATTTAAATTAATTTTGTTGAAATCAATTTTGAATTTTTTTTTATTAACATTACTTTTTATTAAAAACTTTAAAACAATTTTAAATAAAATTCAATAAAATCTAAATTTAAATGAACTTAATATTACTAAAAATATAAATTTTAAAAATATTTGTATAACATTTATATAAATTGTTTTAATTCAGAGATAAAACAAATTGTTTAATTTTAAAAAAGTTGAGATCAAATTAAGACAAAATAAAATATTATAAAGACTAAATTGTGATTAAGACAATGACACATGACATGATAGTGACACGTGTGTCGTTGTCATATATTACATCTTGTCGTGACAAAACATCAATTTGACACACCATAAATTTTAAATTTTTAAGAAAGTTAAAATTTAAAATTTAAGAAAGATAAACCGATACATAGTATCTCTTTAACGTAGTAAAGTACTAATAAAAGTAACATGATTGAATCAAAATTTTTAAAATAAAAACCAAATTCAGAAAAAAAAAAAAAAGTAGGACTGATTTGAAATTTTCATAAAAATATAACAAAGAACATGATTTAACCTAAAATTTAATATATATCTTTTCAAGAAATGTCAAACTATATATAAGTATTAATAGAATATATAAATAACATTTCCCACCTGTGTTTTTTTAATATGAGTTAGATTTAATAACAAAATTTTTGTACTTTTCAAGTAAACAAGTGTTTATTTTTCAACTAGAAGTCAATAAATTCGTTCTCCTCTTTATTGTTTTCTCCATTAACTTTTTTTTTTCTTTATTTCTCTCTTCAATCCTTTCTTCATCTATTTAATTCAGTTCTTCTATTTTATTATTTTAGAACTAAATTCGCATTAGCTTTCACTATACTTACTCGAAAAATAATAATTTAAAATTGAAAATAACCGCTTGACAACTATATAATAATATGAATGGATGATATGACTAAAATGAAAGAATGTTTGATGGACATTCAAGATATTGATAGACACTTCAACTAAAACCTAAAGAGAGAAAAGAAATGATAAATTTATAAGATATATAAAACAAGAGATAGAACTAAAATAAATAGATATTATTAAGTATTTTTCTTATAAGAATGTATATATATTTTTGTCCAAAATAAAATCATCATTTAATTGTAAATTGAAATTTAAGATACCTTTCCAAAGCAATAAATAAGGGTGGCCAGTGTGACTCAGCAAAAATAGGATGTAGTCAAGTCTGTTAACATTTTCCTTAAAATATTTCTCTTCTGTCACTTTCTCTTCTCTCATTTCCATTAAATACAACTGATCCATAAAAAATAAAATAAAAATATCTAATTGATTTTTATTATAAACATTTTATTAAACTGAAATAATCTAACACAAACTCACTCTCGATGAGAAATCTAACTTTTATAAAATCGATTAATAGCAAAAATATCTTGATGGCAGTCCATATCAGTGTTTAAAGCTGGGTCCAATATTTATTATTCCTATGCAACAGTTCATGTGATAAGATACTCATTAAGGAAAATCGAAGGGCTAGAAACGGAATTTAAAAGCGTATCCTTATCCACCATTTTGCTTACATAAAAGAAAGTACGTCAGGGTAGAACAGCCAGCATAGAATATTCATAATAATAATTATTATTATATTATATTTATTATTCTAAAGATTAAACTAAATAAACTATATAAGAATATTAATATTTCTTCCAGTTAAAAAAATATTGAGCAACACGTCACATCATTCTGTCAAAATTCTCAAAAACAAAGAAGAACTGTATAACATGTTTCATATAGTTATGCAGCAAATCTACAAAAATTATTTCCAATGCTTTTCATTATACTGATAAGGATTTTGTTCAGACTCTAGATTTGAGTCTCTGCATTCGAAGGTCCTTCAGTATAAGGCGAGTCTCTTGACGTGCCTCACTGCAACATTGTCTGTAAGATGCTACCATTTGCTTGGTTGAGCTTTCTAATTCCTTCATCTCATCCAAAACTATTTGTCTGTTGCGGCACTCTACACTGCAGAAACCTTGATCCCCTCTGCACAAACATCGTATCACAAATCAAAACACATCCTCGTAAAATCACTATGCTAATTCCAATGTTAAAATAACTATATATGTATATATATATATACCTGTACATGTAAATATCTTTGTCTGGACTGAGCTGCTTATTGCAGAGATTGCAAGTTTTAAGGAAGCAGAATTCTTGAGGGATGGAATACTGGTTTGGCTTTCTCATTGCAGATTTCAAGAGAACGTTTGATGTGGTCTTTGAGCTGGTGATTTGAGGGAGAAGTCTCAGACCAACATCCATGCTGCTACTCTCGAATGATTTCTCATGCTTTCTTCTTTTGTTCATGTGCTTCAATTCTTGGTGTTCCGCTTTGAAGGGGCTGATGTTGATGAACTTTGGAAGCATGGTGAGTGGAGAAATAACGCAGAAGGAAAATGGAATATAGAGGAGAAAGAAAATGGAAGTGGATGAATTGTTGAAAGGAAGGAATGGCTGATATTTAAAGGAAGCATGCCCCCACAAAAAGGGCATTGCATTGCAGCATCACTCATGTTTTACTGTGTAAGTTATACAACACGTGTTTCATTAAGTTACATTAGAATACAAATATTTTTATCTGAGATTGATGCAGGCTTTTACAGCATGCTTTTCCATAGGTCAAAAAAACGAAAAAGATGACAAGAGGGAGCATAAAATAATGGAGTAGGTGGTGAAATTATGGCTTGTGTCTATTTCTGGTGTTTGTATTATTGCTTTTGTTTGGCCCACTGGGACACGGCTGAGAGATGCTGACAGAGATTTGTTTTTATAATAATAGTTTGCAATATACACACATGAAACTTGTGGTACCAAAGAAGACATGATTTAATGTATGGTTAAAAATTAAAAAACATTTTTTTTAAAAGCTGCATATTTGATAACTTATTATCGGTCTATTTTAAATATACGAATCAATAAAATAAAACAGTGATACTTGATTTATTATCTTAAACATAGAGATTACACGTGGCGCTGCCTCAGCCGGACACTAAACCTTGGAATCGCACCATTGTTGCAAAGAGTTCTTATATATTCTTTCCGGTGGGAAAGGGAGAATGGCAATAGCCACTGACCATATATCTATGAATAGAATATGTACCATATGTATTGATGGAATATTCAAAGGTTGTGCCATTAATTTGCATGGCTGAATAAATCAGTAAAACATTCTTTTACTTAATGAAAAAAAAAACTGTCATATGAGTGTGTTATAAATGAAAACAAAAATCTATAGCTTTTTTCTTTTTTACATCAATCTAATCGCTTTAAATTATTAAAAAATAGTGATTTGTATTTTTGTAGAGAAACCATTTTTAACTTTTGAGAAGTAATGCAATCATCAATTTGAAATCTTTAAAATTAAGCCTCTGTTTCACTTTTAGGTAGAGTGACATTTGATTTTCTTTACTGAGTATTAAGTGAGTTATTTAGCAATTGTAGCAATCCAGTGGATATATATAAAAAAAATCAATGTACTCTCTAAACACGTCAATAAATAATTCTTAACCTCAAGCTATAATAAATATCTTTAATTTTTCTAACATCATCTATAAACATTTAACAAAAATACAGTTGAATGCTTCTAAACATTTCCATTGAAGGTATTGTAGCAACAGAAATCGTGACGGGACGACGAATTGAAAAAGTTTAAGAAAAAAGTTTTGAGAGTCATCACCATAATTTATTTTGGAAAAACTATGTAAAACCATAAAATAACACATAGTCTACGAAAACTAAATTTTAGGTTTGGAAATCGGTTACGCATGTATAAAAAAGTATTGCCCAAAAAGCAGTACTTTTAATTAAATGTATAAAGTTGATGTGGTTTTCCAAAATATTTAATTTTCCCTAAAAAATAATTATATAAAGAAACTAATAACAAAATATTTTTTTGTTTTATTAGTCCGACAAATATTGACCTTGATCCTATGTATATCATTTATGATGAACAATCAGGGATCACGTAGTTATCCTACGTATATCATTTATGATGAACAAGATGAACAATCACGGATCACGTAGTTATAGTAAAAAAAAAGTTTGTTTAACAAATGTTGTCATTTTTTTATTTTAAAGATTTTGTATTCTTTTATTTTAAGAATGGTGAAAAGGAAAGAAACTGGCCATAGGCCGCGGTACTTATACCTTTTATTTTATGATTTATTATTTTTTTTAAAAGAAAATACTTGATAAGAAAATATTTTTTATTTTTGGAATAAAATTTAAAAATAAATATCACGTGATGCGAGAGATGTAACCAATACGAAAAGAAACGAAGGAAACTATTCTTTTTATGTTAAAAAAAACGTTATTTGTGTGTAGTAAAATAATACGTTTAGAAAAAACTTCAGAGTACAATCAAAAGAGAAAAAAGAAAGGTGTAAAGGTGACATACCTTTTAAGCTTTGGGTACTTCTCTAATTCTTCCTTGGTGGTTGTCGTTGACAGAATTCTTGCATGAGAACTTATATTTTTCTATACTTTCTTTCTCTCTTTCTATCTCTATTATTTCTGTGTGTCTCTCTCTGTATTTTTTTCGTCTCCCTTTTTTCTATCATAGGGTGCGTATTTATATACACAAATTGTAATATTATGGTAATCTTGCCAGGGGAAAAAAAAGGTCTTGCAAGAAAAACAAATCAAATAATATTGAAGACATTAATTATAATTATTGTCAGCAACTTTGTCAATTTTTAACATTCTCTTATCTAAAAACTAATATTTCAAAAATATTTTCTAGTGATGTGTCTTAAAGATATGCATAAAACTCTTGGACTCTTGGGCTAAATTAAAGTTTGAAAACTATATACACTTTTTAGGAAATTTATTTTATCTTTTTACCCACCACTAATTATTCTTTTATTTTGTTTTAATCTTTATTGATTTACCCGGACAAAATTGGGTGTTGACAGATACATTATCAAAAATCTACGTAATGAACATTTTAAGTCAAGTTATAATGATAATGACTTAAAATGTTAGTTATAAAATGTTGACATTACTATCTTTTATACGTCCATTTGCAAGTCATCTGAAGAGTTTTGCATCATTTGGATTACTCAATACCCATGGGACACAATATCTTCTTCGCATCATAATTGTGTGTTGGCAATGTGTTACCTTCAGGAAGCAGTTTTGTGAAACTTTTATCAGTCCACCCATTTCTCCTTCAATTAAATAATTTTAATATCGTTGATAATCGAGTATACTTCACTCATTTTGGATATAAATAAAGGTTTTTCTGCATCACTGCACAAGTTGCCATAGACATGAGCATGTCGGAAGGAATCATTCTAACATCACGTATCATGTTCTTTAACTGATCACCCAACTCTAAATCAACTTCTTCTACTTCTACTCGAGACTCAGTTACACTTGGCATGTTTATTAATTCACCATGCCAAGTTCACTTTGTGTACATCTTTAGGAATACATCACAAAAGAACATGCTCCCACTTTAGTTGGAAGTTTTCACTCATTAAAACAATCAACACATGGACAATAGAATCTTTTGTTATTGTCTAAAACATTCATCTTTACAAATTCAAGAAATTATTCTATTCCACTCTCATATTCATTTGTTGTGCGTATCAAATCCAATTCTGATCCATTGGTATATGTAAACAATTAATTAATGAATTTAGTTCAATGTCTCACTTCAAAGTATTTAAAAGACTAATATCTCATTCATAAATAGTCCTAGTAATTAGGACTCATACTTATCTCCATTTTTCTTTTGCCTAGAATTTATTTGGTGATCACCATAAAAAATCCACAACCTATGGCATTCTATTCAACGAAAAGAAAAAAAATCAAGATAACATAAATTATTATTCTATCTCACTGTTTACTAATCAGTTCTAACATAGAAGATAATCACACTAATTGGGTAATAACACCAATTGAATGCAATAACATAGACATAGAAAGCTCCAAACAATGGAGAACATCACAATATTGATTTTTCCTCACAACAAATACAATGTAAGAGTAAATATCAAACAACGCAACATCATCAACAACAGTAATGCAGGTTCAAAATTTACCTGTAACCATAATAGGAAGATCATAAAATAACACGAGAACCGTCAGCCACCCATCACACCATGACAACTTGAGCAAAGTGGCAAAACCACAACCAACCCATCGCGCATTACAGTAGCAACAGGAAAAATCCATGACACCTTCACCACAACAAGAACCACGACAACCCAACCATCTACTGATGGACACACCATCATCACCCACCACGACAAGAAGCACAACCACCAACGACAGAGCAAGGAAGGAATGCACAATAGTAACGACATCCACGACAACCACCGACCAACGAAAACACATCCACAATAAAGAACACTCAAAGAACCAATGAAGCAACCCAAGGAAACATAACAAAGCAATTGGTTCGCGCAACAAATGAAAGAAAGACGAATGCAGGAAGAAACGAACCAGAAGGAGAAGCATAGAGAAAGTTGGGGGATTTCGCGAAAATGAAGTGCAAAAGGAAGAAGAAGATGAATATTAAACATCCTATACCGATTATAGTGACTAACTAATATAGAAAGTGTTCCCTAATATTACATTTTTACCACCGTGTCACTTTCTATGCGGGTTATAAGTTTAACCAGTATAAAAAAATGACTTTTATACTGAGTGCAATGACTTTTATACGTAATATTTAAAATTTATTAAGTTTTGCACCGTGCCACTTTCTATACCAATTTTACATCCAACCATTATAGAAAAGTTTCTTATATTTATCATACTGTCATCACGCCATTTTTTATACTTGATATATTATCATCGATATGAAAAATTGTTGTAACAAGTATTTTTTGCGCTAATGTACAATTTAAATGAAGACGAATATAATATTTATTTCAATATTACGTACATTTTAAGTTACAACGGTTTACTTGAGTGTCTTATTATAATATCATCATTTTACACTATGTGTTTTTAGTTTATTTATTTGTTTGTTATAACATCTTAATTTTGTTTTAGTTAATGGATATATTATTTATTATCATTAATATTGTGTTAGTAATAAATTATTTTCTTATTTCACTCTATTTATTGTAATGATTTAAACTAATTTCGCCATTCAAACAACAACCTTTTACTCGTTTTAATTCTATTTATATTTCTAAAGGTGATTAATTAAGGAGTTTGATATAAATAGTCAATATAGTAAATGTTTTTTTTTCATAATAGGTTTATTTTTTATAAATATGATATAATTTTATCTTAAATTTTGTATGGTCCTTTTTATTTTTTTTCTTTCATTTTGTTTTATTTTTTAATAATTTTTTTATGTAATGTCAATTAACATGAACTTATTTAGAATGCTGAATTGAGATATTATCTGAATTCAATCCTTGAAATTTTTTTTTATCAAACTTTACTTTTTTCTCAGTTGAAAAAATAAATTAAGACGAATGAAAGCACTGATTCACTCATGTAAAAACAAATACTTAGTTATGATTTTGTAAATATTTAATCAGTCAAGTTAATATAATTTAATGTTATGTTTACAAGGGAAGTTTTACAAAATATTTCATTTTTATAAAGAATTTAAAATGTTACATAACAAAATACTCGTTATTTATATAGAAAGATTTTAAAAGAAATTTAAATTATAATAAATGATTAAATTATTTTAATTATTTAAAAGTGAAGAATTTTAAAACTTAAAAATGTAAAATATTATACCCTACCATTTTTATATTAAGTATTTATCATAACCGATGTTTGATATTAAAATTTTAACTTTTAAATATATATTGGATAAAGGAGAATTTAAAGTACCTTGTGTAGATTAGAAATTAAAAATTTTAAAATTTTAAATTAATTTATCCAAACAAAAATTATAAATATAATAAAGTTAAATCAAAGTAATTTAAGTATTTTTAAAAATTTTATATTTTTCATACAAACACAACTTAAAGTAAAATGTGTTTGATTTTTTCAGTCAAAATATTATCTAAATCTTTATATTTTAAAATCAGGCCTCGTACGTATTTCAAAATTCAGTAAAATTGTTCCTTAGCTTTATTTGTTAAGATGATAAATGCACACACTAACCATGGCAAAAATCTTAGTCACAAATACTATAATCTTACTCGTAGTGACTATGAAAACCTAAATAATAAGCATACGTAACATTCCAAAATATAGCATAATTATATTATAATCTATCACAATTAATTATATATTGGATCAATTATCCATGAGCTGTTAAAGTATTTTAACAATAAATTTATTAAAAATAACTATAAAATTAAAACTTTAAGAAAGTAGGTACAAAAGGTATGAACAAACCGATCGGTTATACAATCCACGGTATAAACCGAACGGTTTACAAAATATAAACACTAAAGTTGATGACCGATCGGTCCTACTAGACTACAAGTTTAACATCTTCCAAAGTCTGCTCCACCGAACAATCATCACCTTCTACTCACATCCACAAGATGATCATTGCAATAGAGAAAACGTCTGAATCGGAAAACATAAGACAAGACAGGAAAGTAGGGTAAGCTAGAGTAATTTAATTAATCAGATACAACATATAATTCAAACACATACAAGAGTAAGTAAAGCCAATTACATAAATCATGCAACAACCAAACATACATTCTCAACAATGACCAAACATATGATATAAGCACTGACCGACCACTTTTACTCTGAAAGTCCGGACTGTATGAACTGTGTAGCTACGACGTTTTTGCACCCGGATGGTGTAGTAGCTGGGATGCCCTCAACAGCTACCACCGGAGTTAGTCCGTTATACCTCGTCCAAGTTACACTTATGGACTAGGACTTCCTGTCATTCTCACACATGAGTTACTCCTCTCTACGTGAGAATGAGTAATCACAGAATATCAGGATGAACGCCAGCTTAGCAATACCCACAATCATACTCTACAAATCCCAATACCATTTCTGAGATATGGTCATATCTATATAATACAATTCACATCATACCATAATGTCATCATACTTCTTCACTTATATAATTCCAAACAACAGTAAAACACCACCACCCTTGAGAACGACCAAACAGAACGATCCATAAGTCTTAATGAACAAGACCGGACGAAAAATCACTACCCATAAGATCATGATCGAGCGGTCATTTAAAGAACAAGACTCAAGCATGAGCCGAACACGAGTTTAGGGTCGAACACTAAAAGAAACAAATATTATCGCCTTAGATCGATCACTATTTACTTTGGTTGAACACTATCAGCTTAGGCCTAACACTTAGAATTTAGACCTAACCCAATACATACCGAGTGCTAGTACAAGAACGAGCACTACTGAGACCGAGCACTTAGTATAAGACTGAGCACTACTGAGATCGAGCGCTTAGTATAAGACTGAGCACTACTAAGACCGAGCGCTTAGTATAAGACTGAGCACTACTGAGACGGAGCGCTTAGTATAAAACTGAGCACTACTGAGGTCGAGCGCTTAGTATAAGACCGAGCACTACGGAGATCAGTATGTGACCGAACGGTCAATAACAATTAAAACTTATATTAAACCGAACACTGTTTACATTCAATTGTTATGTCTAGACCAACCACTACATTCCCTAAATATCAATACAAGACAGATCGATTATCAACTAAGGATCCTCAAAGTAAACTCTTAAGAGACCGATCACCAATACAAACCGAATACTAGTAAGAACGAGCGCTAACCTATTATGACTATTATTAAAAGATAATACCTACCCTAAAACTGCCGAGATCAAAACGAATACCTTTAAAACCGAACGTCAATACCACACTTAACCAGATTATCACTACGAAGCTGAATACTGTTTAAACCTGATACCAGACCGATCATTCTATACCGATCGCTAGATTTTCTACAAAACTTACAGAACCCATTAACCACCTCACATGTTTCGTTCAAACATAGAGTATTTCATACAATTCAATCAAACATACAATTGTTCATATATGCAACCGCTCAAACATAGATTCCAAACACAAACACAAAAAACGTAATTAAATTACTATCTTCCCTTACCTCGAAACCCAGAAAACTTCTATGCTTCCACCGTATTGCCTACACTGTCAGTAACTTCTATAACCTCCAACAACTGCTGATTGGTGAAAATGAACCAATCATATATCCAAAGACAGAAGATAGATTCAGAAAGAGAGTTTGATGAACACATGCAAGCTGAACAGTGCTTGCATCTAGCAGAAAATGCATAAATCCTAAAAGGACGAAGGGGTTTAACTTACCAACTCCAAAACAATAACTTAATCGGCTTAAAATAGAGAGCTTGACACCCAGAATACTTAGGTGTTGCCTGAATGATGATCGGAAGAAGAAAAAGGTAAGGATTTGTATAGAGAAGGAGAAGAAATTTAGAGAGAATGAGGAGAATACTGAAACTCAGAAGGTTGAAAAGAATGAGTGCATGCAGAAAGTGAGACAACATTTGAAAAATTTGTTTATATACTACCGTCAATAAACTGATCGGCCACTCAGCTCTGCACACCTGTCTTCCATTTTTTAAATTTCTAAACCCTTACACCTATACCTGGATTCCACTATTTACTGAATTTAAGGGTCCTGACACCGTCAAATTTATTTTTCCTTAGTAGCAATGAAATTCCTGCGCATATATAAACTGTATAGAAACCCATGTTACCATTTGCAAAATGTTGTTCTCTTAATAGAATCTGTTAAAAAAATGTACAAAATTTGATATATTAATACATATGATTTATGTTATGAAGAAAATTATAATATCTCATTTCTTTAATAAGTTTATATATTTAATAATATAATTATAATTGATCATAATACCATTTTTGAGATACAATATACAATGTTATTCATTAATCATATTTCATTTCATCACGTAAATCAAGTTCATATATATTTCATATTCAAATCTATATATTTTAAGTACCATCACTTTAACATGACTCAAGTGATAACTATAAACTCACGCAATATACAAAAAATATATATAATAACTTAAATATAAATTAATACAATTACTCACAATCAAATTCTAACATGTTGCAATAATTACATTAGGCCTATTTTGCACCTAAAAATGTACCAACTAAAACTAAAAATTTCTATTCAACCCTCACATTAAGCTAAAATAAGCTAACATAATAAGTTATTTCACTAAAATTCCAATATTTTAATTTAAAAAAAATACCAATTTCAATCCATAATATGCACTATGTTATCAACACATAAATAATCTCTATGAACAAATGTATGTTGTTAGCTCTCATTATATAGATATAGTTTATTTTGCAAAGGAAAATATTTTCAATATTAAAAGTGTTTCCAAAATAAGATAATAAAATGTTCAAATATAACCAAAATCTCCAATTATTTAGACACCACTCCAACTTCTAAGTTGATATCACCGAAAAGGAGAAGAAAACTTCCATATACAAAGAAAAAAAAGAAAGAAAACCAAATAATATCAAAACAACGAATTTACCTAGATAAAAAATTTTACCAGCTTAATTTAATCAACTTATAACAACATACTAAAAATGCAACTTATCGTAAAAAGGATAAACTCTCGGTCTTAAATTTTAAAAAGTATAAAATATTTAGAAGTTTAACTAGATAACATTTTAAAAGAATTGAAAATTGAATTATTTTAATTTTATTTATAAAAGTTGCTTAAAAAAACACTTTCATTTTCCAAATTAAAGTTATATTTCTTAACCTAAATAAACTAACTCTTACCTTGTACAATGTATAAAAAGTAACAACAAATATCACGAGTAATACATTCGCTAGATGAATTGAGAAAAATAAATTTGTCCGTTAAATAAATTTGTAGTATTTTTTAAATGGAAATTAGTATTTTAAGTTTTTGTTGTTTTTTAAATGTAAAATTTAGTAAAATACATCAATGTAATTATATTAGTTACTTTTAACTTAACAATATTAATATACTAATCTTATAACGGTCATATTTCGATATATTTGTAAATATTAAAATAATTATATACCAACATTCAATGAAATTAGTATAAAATCTAAACTAACTTATTTATTGGATATTAAATATTAAATTAAAACATTCCGAAGCATCAACCGAACCTATTTAACCATATAATAAAATAATTCAAAGGTCAAAGTAATGAGCCGACCAAAAAGGTACGGAAAATCAAGTCTTTATTGTCACGTGATAGAAAAAAGAAATCTCATATAAGCATACATAAGGCGTGTACTAATTCAAGTTGCTAAAATAAACAAATGCTGCCGAAATATTTATTGAAACGTGGGATTGTGTTTTACCTGTTTCTTTATAAAATTAAGTTGAACCTAATTTTAATGCAATATCTTTAATGGATAAACGTTATTATTTTGTGCACTTAAATTAATTAAATACAACTATAAATTTATATTAAAATATAAAATTTAGTAATCTAATGTCCAGATTTTATGTCTATTTTTTAAAAGTAGATAGTTGAAATTTTAAAAAACTATGATTTTCGGTAAATGTATAATTTTGGAAAGATAAATGTTGTTGTGGATAAAGAAGATTTAGGCGTCAATACTCTTATTAAAGAGTTGGAGTTGATTAAAAATTTAAGAAGTTTAAATTCGTAGGTTTTTGTAACTTCAAATCACAATGTTGTATAATATAATTGTTATGATTACTGACTGAGTTTCTAGATAAAACGAAGGAAAAGCAGTTCACGATTCGATTTGAGAAATATCACACGACCTTTTTGGATATTGATCAAATTAAACAGCTCTCTTCAGGGGAGATGATATCTTAAAGTTCAGAAAGAAAATATGTATGTTAAAGGATTGTGAATTAAAATATATAGTGTTATCTCAGTATCATAAAATTAAGTTCAATTTACATTTAAGTGTGACCATGTATCAATATCCTAAAGTCTTATTGGTGGCCTTACATGAATAAAAAGGTAGTCAAGCTTGTAGTTGTTTTCAAACATTAAAATTATTATGTTAACCTAACTAAACATTCCATTGTTGATGAAATAATATCCTCTAAGTTACATGACTTAAACTAAGGAGAGACTTTTAAATGAGTAGTGGTTTATGAAAATTTGATGGTGTAGAAATATGATGCATATATGATGATTTTAATATGATGATTTCTTAGTTACGTTTGAGTGCTCTTAAGAGAGATTGGATAAACTCTTAAAGAATAATGACTATAGGAAGCCTAGAAGCGGTAATATAATGTTGATGACCTAAGTTGAGTAGTATGATACAAAATTAACAACATAACTTCACTAAAATTCAAATGTGATTTTTATTGGAGGAGACACTTCTATTTATAAACTTAGGTAATTTTAAAGGTGTCTTCAAATTGTAGAAGCAAAACCCTAATACTTTAACTTGAAGACCCTATAAAAATTCTATCCATTAGGAGGAGGACACATGACCACTAATACTCTTTATTACGAGCATGACACATATTCACTACTAAAGAGAGATCATTTTCATTAGGAGCATACCACGTGGTCATTACACTCTCAAGAAAGAAAGACCAAGAACCCCTCAACCTTGGAGAGCAAGCCTTCTCCAAAGGCGCATGTTGACTTGGTAGTTAACCACAAAATGCCCCTATCTCTAGGTTATTTCCAAGCCCAAAAACCTTACATTACTTGATCCAAATATGGAAACCTAGATAACTTGATCCATTATATAAGACCTAAAAAGAAATATCCTATAATACTAGATCCATAATACAAGATCCAAAATAAACATATTCTACTAACAACTCACTCGTGACCCATAATGATAAGAGTTTGGACTCACTTTTTATAGATGATTCTAATTTTTCTTGTATGTGTTTGATCATGACTAGGAGGTATGCCATTAAGTATGGAGGTGATATAGTATCTTTATGAAATTTCATATTGACTTACCATACCTTGAGGAAGCATGATTCAACTTGGGTCATAATGGAAAAATTGCCAAAAATTGCACACTTTCTACTTATAGTACTAGTGCAACAAATACTTTTTATGCCTATTTAAAAATACTTTTTATGTCGGTTTTGAAACTAATATAGATACACTTGACAGAGAAAGTTTTTATTTTTTATGTTGATTTTGAAGCAATTGACACAAAAACATTCTACCAAATTCTCCATAAAAAACTCTAATTCCACCATTTCTTGTTACATTTAAACCCTTAATAATGAGGCAAAATCTCAAACATTTCATCAACTCTTTATCGTTTCCCAACTTTTTATTCGTTTAAAATTGGCACTGCACAAACTTTCTATGCGGATTTTAAGTATAGCTAACATAGAAACTCTTTTACTTTATTATAAAATTATCATCATATAATTTATTCTAGTGTGTAAATTATATCCTGACATAATAAATTATTATAAAAAATTAATTTTGCACTAATATAAATTTAAAATTTTTTATAGAAAAGTTAACTCAAATTTATGATGAAATAGTTAAATTATATGATATTGCCAAAAATCCAAAATTTACTTATAAGTTTTGACAAACTCTGTAGGATAGATGGTAAAATTACACCAAAATTAATACAGCAAACAAATGAAAATATTAAGATGATTAATGAAAGATTGAAAACATCTCCAAATGGATAAAATTTGTATACAAATGATATTTAGAATTCCATGAAGTAATCATATATTTACAAAAGTGGATGGTATAAGAAGAACAATCAAATAAAATATAAATTGAATCCAAAATTTATAAATCCTCATCAAATCAAATGTTCATTTTTTTTGTTAGTTTATAGCTTAGAAAAGAATAACATATAGTCTTATTATTGTTTAAGATTTAGAAAAATAATATGTATTTTACATTATGTATTACTGTTGAGTAAATATAGTGTTTGTTTTTAAAATTTGATTCTCTTTTTTAATATTTGTTCCTATAAGTAGCAACATTTTTTTAAGAACTTCAGCTGTGGTTACAAGTATATATTCGTCTCTATTAAATCAATTTTAAAATTCTATTAAAACTATAAATATTAAAAGTTCAACCACATATTATAATTTTAGTACTAAAAGATATATACTAATAATTTTTAATATGTAAAATATGCTTTATCCACGAGAGATAAATTTTATAATATATATTAGTTTTGCATGATAAATATTAATATATAAATGAACTTTTTTGTAAAATTTTAAATATGTTATTATATTCTAAAATTGTATGCTTAAATACAATAGTTTTAATCCACAGTGTGCATGCATGATGTAACAATGCTATTCAGAGTTTTTTATTTCTTTACTAATCTAACATCAATTTTAAGTTAACCATTTTCTCTCATTCTAGTATAACTTTTTTTTATGTAAATTTATTATCTAATCAAATAAAAGAAACCGAATAACTTTTAGTTAATTAGTATTTTTATTTAGAGGAAAAATGACACTCATTCACAATAAAAATCTATATTTTTAATTTTAATAAAAATTGTCATAAATTTATTAAATTTATTATAACTATTATAATAAGATTAGATTATAAATAAATGTTAAATATATTATTTTTATTTAATCTTTTTTTTAGTTTTATTTTTAATAACATTAGTATAAAAAAACATAGATGACAGAAGTAAAAGATTGTATATCTTCATGACACCAAGAAACATTTGGCATTATGGTATATGTCCATGATCTGCAAAGGCCAGTTTATTTGGAATCCCAAGGCTAAACATAAAGCAGTGGTTTGTTAGTTTTTATATAATAATAACAACAAATTATTTACTAAAAGTTGTTATATTTACTATGATTTTTTCTTAGTCAATATGTAATAATTTTAATTTTTGTGTGTATAAAAATTTATCTCTTTAATTTGAAAAGAAAATATAAAATTATTTTCCAAATAAGTCAACAAACAACTCAAACTTACCAACCGCACTTCTATAGAACTAATACAGTGTAATTTTGTAAAAAAACTAAATTCGGAAGCAGAACGACGCCGTCTTAGTCTTCAGAAAGAACAACATGAGAATATGTGAATCCCGAATCCGCATCACGTTTTCCCAATCTTCTTCTTGTTCAATCTTCATCTTCCAATCCCAATCCATCCATCGCGTTAGGGTTTTAATACTTGCAGTTCCTCATCCTCTTGTTCTCGCGCACTGTCATTGCCGTGCCTTCTCTCCTCGATCGCCAACTATCTTCGTCCCTCCAACTATGCAACGCACCCTCGCAATTCCTCCGTAGTTTTGCAAAACAGGTTTTCTTCGGTGCAGCAAAGTGCGTAACTGAGTCCCGTCGGAGTCCAACTTTACACACCAGAAGTTTCTTCGTTTTCTCAGTGTGAGTGCGTCTCTGAACGGTTTCCCGTTTAGCTTGAACAACTATGTTTCCTTTCCATCCGCATGGAGTTCCGAAACACGCATGCACTCTTCTCGCTGTAACCTGTGGGGCTAGTTTTGCCGAACACATGTCCTCACAGAATCAACACAAATATCCTTTCCCCGAGCTAGTTTCAGCAGGGCGTCTTGAGGTATGCAGGATTAACGCGTTCACATTGTTGTAATGTAGGTTTTGGTTTGATGTTGGGGCCACGGGAATAGCATGATGTGGATGTTTTGTTAATGCAGGTTCAAACGCTTCGGAATCCAGATAAGGATCAGTTTAGGAAAGTGCTGGAGTCGTATCAACCTAATTTTGTTTATTTGCAAGGAGAGCAGCTAGAGAATGGCAGAGTTGGTTCACTGGTTTGGCAAGGATTGGAATTATCGACTTCTGAAGATATCACAGAGCTCTTTGGTTCCACATTGCCCACGGCTGTATGTATTCTGAATTTTTAACTTTTTGACTCTGTGTGTGTTTTCTTGATGATGCTCTAGGTTACATGTATTAAGGTCATTGAAGAAAGTGGAGAGCTTGTAAAATTGTTAGTTTCTGTGTCTACTTGCTTGGTTATATTATGGTGACTAATAGCCTTGGAAAAAGAAGGAAAATATAGGAAGTAGATCTGCATACTGTTAAGAATGTAGGAGAGAGAAAGAAGGAAAAATAAAGGAAGTAAAAATGCATACTGTTAAGAATGTTAGAAACTTTCCTCTATATTTTCCTAGACCAGTTGTATGGCACATATATTTGAACCACCAGTATTGGACCAGTCAATGTGATATCAAAGAATTTAGACTATGGAAACTTGGTGATGTTGGGAGAGTTTTGACAGGGATCTGGGTATTATTATTATTATGTCATTTTTTTATTATTATTACTATTACTATTATTATTATTATTATTGTTGTTGTTGTTGTTGTTATTATAGGATGACTAAGTCTCACATTGAGTAATATGGGATGCTTGGTTGGTTACTTAAGTACTTGTCTATCCCCTTAACAACTAGCTTTTAAGGGAAGGTTTCCCAAGTTCTTTGGTGCTTATCCCTTTATTCATGAAATTTAATTGTCTTTCTCTCAAAATTTTGAGCTCTAATTCAGTCTATTTCTTAAGACATTTTTTTTGGCCAAATAATTGTCTTGATCTTATAAAAACTAATATGGTTCATCTGATTTACATTTGTTCCCCTCAGTTGGCATTGTGGGTATGGTATTTCATTTGATGCAATTTCATTGATTTCTTCAGGTTTATTTAGAAATACCAAATGGTGAAAGTTTTGCAGAATCTCTTCATCTTAAGGTAATTTTGTCTTAGTTGCTTGTTAAAACTCAGGTATCAATACTCAACAAACTACAATTTTTGAAGGATGATAAAAAGCAAAAGAACCCATTGCATTCTGATAATTCTATGGTGAAAGTTGGCTTATTTAATTGGACTGACTTTGCAGGGAGTCCCATATGTTATATTTTGGAAGACTGCCCTTTCTTCTTATGCTGCCTGCCATTTTCGTCAAGCATTTCTTTCAGTTGTACAGAGGTATGATATTTTTTATTTTATTGCAACTTGCAAGCATGTGGTGCATTCACAATGAAATGATTTTATGTCCTAAATCCAATTGTCCTACTGATTAAAGTCATATTGATGGATGATTGCATACGTGTTTAATGATGCTTCCAGTTGTGGCTCATCCATGACAGGAATACTTTCTTGTGAACTCTGGAATTTTTCTAGTTTATCAATTGTTAAAGTAAATCTTTGAAAATTTTACTAATATTTTTGCTTGAACTATGAAGGGCGACACTTTGCACAGTCCTGTGTGCCACTTTTTTTCTCATTTTCTGTGTTAATGCAATATTTGAGACCCTTTATTTTCTTCGGAAAAGGGAGAAATTCAAGTAGTGGATTTTGGTAAGATTTTGAAGGCAGTACTTAACATCTAGTGCTGTTTACAAATGTTTTGCAGTTCGTCTACACATACGTGGGATGCTTTTCATCTTGCACGTGCCTCTTTTGAACTTTACTGTGTCCAAAACAACCAAGTACTTTTGACTGACAGTCATGGTGCTCTTAGTGAGATGGGGCCATACCTTCTTGGTGACTGTCTCAAAATCAATGTTGACCCTCCAGAGATTGATGAGGAAGATGATGACGAAACTTCCCCAGGCACTCTGCCTGCCATAAAGATACATGAAGATGAAGTGAACTTGAGGTTTCTTATTTGTGGTGCACCTTCAACTGTTGTAAGCTTCTTTTGAATTCTACTTCTTATTATTAGTGTGCTCTAAAACCACCTTTAAACTTTGATGCTAATTTAATGAAAAATGTTTGTGGTAACTGTGACATTTTGACATGCCCCCAAGTACATATGCATGTTGAAATAAGTTTCTCTGTTGTGGAACAAAGCAAAAATATGTTTACCAATTTGCGACTGACGAAAGGATTGTTATATAACAATTCACTTAAATAAACACACCCATCCACACTAGATATCATTTATCGATTACTCATGGCTTTTGTTTCTTTCCAGGACGAGACATTGCTGAGATCTTTGGAGAATGGACTCAGAGCTCTCTTAACTATTGAAGTACGTTGACTTTATGTTTAGTTAAAATATCTTACGTGGATGATAAAACTCCATGTCAGCAAAATCTTTATATGTATAACCTTTCTCATAATGTAAAACTTAAAAATTTACTGTTAATGAATAAGATCCACTGTTTTCCCCCCTTCTATTAAATCTGGCGTATTCTTTCCTCAGGAGCAATTTAAGTATAGTCTAATAAAATGCAACTTCCCACTGTAATTTTAGTAGTCTTTTACCCTCTCTTGTTTTGTAGCTTTTTGCTACAACGTTTACATCTGCTTGAGATGGTCTCTTGGGAGGTTTTCTCAACTTTTGTATTTATCTTTTCAGATCCGAGGTTGCAAGCTCCATGGCAAGTTTAGGTATGTCAATATAACTTGCGTATGATTTATACTCATACATTTGATGGCTTGAAAAGTGTTTCTCATTCAAATTCCTATATTTTCATGGATATTCACTGGGACTTTATTGAACTGATGAATATGATTTGCCACCATGTAATATATCTTTTTATCCTATGGTACAGTGCCCCACCACCACCTCTTCAGGCAGCCACTTTTTCTCGGGGAGTTGTGACCATGCGATGTGATATATCAACTTGTAGTTCTGCACATATCTCACTTCTGGTATCTGGCAGTGCACAAACTTGTTTTAATGATCAGGTACCCTCCAACTATCTATGCTACTGTTTAAGTATTATTGATGTAGCCAAGAATAAATACTATTTGCTCTGATGATATATAATAATTTTTTAGTTCTAATCCTACATTTCTCTCATCAACTTTTTATAGGCATAGATACATATATTGTGTTTCTTAATGTTGGAGTTATAAGGTTATATATATATATATATATATATATATATATATATATATATATATATATATATATATATATATATATCAAGATGTTTTTTAGTACTATTTTATCATTTTCTTTATCATTAAATTGTCCAGTGACTAATTTGCCAAGCATCAAGTCAATAATTTTATATATATACATCGTGCAAGATAATATATACATCTTGCAAGATACTTTTACCTGTTGAAAATTTTAAATTCTTATTCTTTGGTCTATTTGTTTTACTTTTTAGCTCTTGGAGAGTCATATAAAAAATGAGATAATTGAGAAGAGTCAACTAGTTCATGCACAACTCAACAATGAGGGAAACAAACAGAATATTTCTGAACCTCGCAGATCTGCTTCTATTGCCTGTGGAGCACCTGTATATGAAATTTGCATGAGGCTTCCTCAATGGGCTTTGCAGGTTTTAACATCTTTCTCCTTTCTCCTTCTTTATTATAATGTTATCTTTGTTAGTGTCTTATTGCTTAAAGTTATTATTTCTCAATGTCTTTCCTTCTTGCTAGTTTATACTTGGGATTCATCAATGCTTTAATCATTGCTTGTTGTTCTCTTGTGGGATTATCTAACCTATATGTTAAAACTTTATCCTGCATTTTCTGCTTATAATACGTTTCATGTCCAATTTTGTACTAGGAAGGATTAGATAGTAGTATTCCTGCCTGGCATCTACCTTTGTTGTAAAGTACCCTGAATAACTGCTTTTTCTTTCATCTCTTCCCCCTTTCAAATGGGAGTACCAAGTTCTTTAAATATGCTGCTGTTTAGCCATATTATAATGAGAATGGTTCTAAGATAACCAAGGAATTTCACTCTGGGATTTTTCATTATGATTTTTTCAAGAAGTAATCATTGTCCCTACTAATCACACTGTTTTGACCTACCTGCGTAACCTGTTTTCAAATTGGATAATCTACATTTGCATGGCTAATAATCTAAGATAACCAAAGATTTGCACACTGGCATTTATCGTTTTTATTCTTTCAAGCAGTAATCATTGTCCCTACTAATCACACGGTTTTGACATATCTGCTTATCCTATTTTCAAATTGCATAATTTACATTTGCATGGCTAATAATGAACGAACTCAAACAGTGACAAGGACTTTTTCATAAATACATGGATGTTAAGTTCAGTATCCAAAGTTTGCATCCTATAAGAATTGGAGTTGTACATTAGGCATATTCGTTGTTATTCGGATTCATAATTGCTTGTCTTGTTGCTCCCTTCAGATTTTGAGACAGCTAGCACCTGAGGTTTCGTATCGAAGTTTAGTTGCACTCGGTATTGCTAGTATTCAGGGGTTGCCTATAGCTTCTTTCGAGAAAGATGATGCTGAGCGTCTACTTTTCTTTTATCAAAATTGTGAGAAAGATAGTGGTACAAGCAAAAATAATATAATATTTAGCAATCCTCCTGGTTGGTTGAAACCACCCCCTCCTAGAAGAAAAAGGTGTGAACCAAGCCAAGGGGCTAGCCCTGGTGTTCATGACGGTGTCTTTGCAGGGCACGGTGCTGTTTGTAAAGTAAATGAAGAGGAAAAGGATAGAAAAATGGCGAATGGCATTAGCACCCCATTAACTCCTGCTAGACAGAGATTAAAAGTATCTGCAATGAGGCCAATCCCTCACATTCGTCGCCATAGAATGACACCTTTTTGTGGACCTTCTGAGACAGACGGTTTTAATGGTGCCCAAGTTGAGGCTAATTTGCCACTTGTTGCCCCAGCAAAGCGGAGTACTGGGTCAACATCTGCAACACACAGAAAATCATTTTCAAGTGCAGCTCAATCTAAGCAGGTTATTTCATTGAACCCATTGCCTCTTAAGAAGCATGGTTGCGGTAGAGGCCCAGTTCAGACGTGCTCTGAGGTTAGTTTTCCTTTGTCCATTGTTTTAAGATAATTTGATGAACTGTAACCTATGGCTACATGACAATTTTTTATTCAAAAATTCTAATTATAGGGATTATTTCTTTTAAATATATACAACTCGAGTATTGTGCTCTGTTTTGATTTTGAATATAGCATTAGCTTACTTGAGAAAAACACAGAGGAATTAGAATGAGTTTTAGAGTGTGTTTTCCCCTCTTAGGATTTCATATTTATAATAACCTGTCATACATAAGATACAATGTATAAGAGAGAAGAGAATTCGAAAAGATACACCTAGGAACTAGGTCTAGCACAAAACACACAATACCTACAATAAATCCTATTCAAGACTATTTATTGTAACAATCTTCAAATAGAAACGTCTAAATTACTACATAAGTTGATGAAATGGTTGCTGTCATCCAGAAAAGAGAGTTTTCTTATATGGTTTTAACATTGATGTGAATTTTAATTGCCTATCCTAGAAGGACGATCTTCCTTTTCTAATTAATGATCTTTTTGGATCAATATTTCATAAAAGAATGTTATTCTAAGACCTAAATATTGCTAAATCATACTGGGCCAAGGGCCAACTGATATACGATGCAAACATTCAATGACAATCTATATTTAAAAAGCAAAAGAAAAAGAAATCTCTTGCTTTTCGTGTTTTCCTTTTAGTGATTTTTGGTCTGCATTCCATGAAGAAATTTTGTCCTAATCATTCCTGTAACTTTCTTTATTAGGAGGAATTTCTTAAAGACGTCATGGAGTTTCTAATTCTCCGGGGACATAATCGCCTAATTCCTCAAGGAGGGCTTATTGAGTTTCCTGATGCCATACTCAATGGAAAACGTCTTGATCTCTACAATTTGTATAAAGAGGTGAGTTAATGACTCTATTCTTTCAGAATGATTATGGATAAGTCTTTTTTTTTGTATATTTTCTTTCTCAATTTGTTGGTCTTTTTAGGTGGTTACGAGAGGGGGATTTCATGTTGGCAATGGCATCAACTGGAAGGGGCAAATCTTTTCAAAGATGCGGAATTACACAACTACCAATAGGATGACTGTAAGTTCTATGCGTTGACTATATACCTTGAGTAGTTCATTTGGTCCCAAAACTGAGTGTTGCTTGCACCCTACCTTAGACGGAAAGAACCTTAAATTAATACTTTCTTTCTTTTACAGTATTCTGTTATGTTCCTCATTCCAAAAACTAAAAATGGCGCAATCAGTTTATTTTATGGGTTGGGTCTTTGACTTAGACGTTGGTTTAAGTACTGATAATCATATGTTGCTGGCTATGCCTCTGTTATAGGTTCTTTAAAACATTGTTAGTTATATTGGCATAGAAGTTAAGATTGCACCGATGAGAAGTTCTTTGACTACTGAAGAAATTATGTTCTGACTGAATGTTTGTTTATTATGTGAAATGAACTGGAAGCTAAGGGTTTTTGTGCCTTCTTCTACAGGGTGTTGGAAATACTCTGAAAAGACATTATGAGACCTACCTTTTAGAATATGAATTAGCGCATGACGATGTGGATGGAGAATGTTGCTTGTTGTGTCACAGGTTTGTACTTAATATTTTTTAATCCAATGAAGCTATGCAGTCTCATTATTTTAAGAGTCCTAATGTATCTTTCACTTTATGATTGGCAACCGTAGCAACAGCTAATATATAATTTTTATGTACACTCATTACTGCTAAACAGTAGCGCAGCTGGTGATTGGGTGAATTGTGGCATATGTGGTGAGTGGGCCCACTTTGGCTGTGACAGAAGGCAGGGTCTAGGCGCATTTAAGGTACTACTTCATCACATAGAATTATTGTATATGCGATTAGTCTTGATGTTATAAAGAGAAAAATAATATCACTTTGCTTTTAATTATATTAAGGTTCTTGTCTTTAATTGACAACTTTTGCAGGATTATGCAAAAACAGATGGGCTAGAATACATATGTCCTCATTGTAGTGTTACAAATTTCAAGAAGAAACAAAATGTTGGTAATGGGTATTCTCAAGGGTCAATGCCTTCACGACTCCTTTGATGGTTTCTTTTCTGGAAGAGCAGACAAATTACTTACCTGCTTTGCGGATTTATCTGTACTCTATGTTTTAGATAGATTAGTAAAATATAGGAGGAAAAAAAAATTAAAATTAGGTCAATCAACAGAAATGTCATTAGGATTAGGCGAACCCCTTTCACCTTTGTTATTAATTAAGGGGAACAAAAATTCCTAATTCAGATAATGGAACTCTTACCACTTTCCGATCCCATCACATCAAACTCTCCATTGTGAGTTCAGAGTTAGTTTATTACGAGTGTCCTATTGTATTGAAAGGAAAATGTGTATAGACTTCTGCACTGAGAATGTTTATATGATTTAATTAAGCATATCATTTTCAAGTCTTTTTATTATATTCAAATACTACTTGGTTGTCAGATTTGATTGAGTGATGTCAAATAGAAAAAAATAATTTATATAATTGCTCATATAATTGCGTTCTGTATACGATCTAATTGCTCATATGTTCACAACCAAGACAACTTTTGAATACAGAAGGAATACTTTTTTGGGAAGAGATTATTTTGATAAAAAGCACTTTTTTTTTATCAAAATTAGAATAAGCACCTCGTAACATAATTTTAAGACTTTTAGTTTACTTAGAATCACTTTTAATTCTACTTTTTAAGTATAAATTATTCTGTTTTGAGAATTTGCATTTTCTTTTGTGAATGGGCTGTCTAATGAAACTTCAAGAACAAACTTGCTCTTTTTTTTTTATCAAGAATTACATTTTATTGAAAAATCTACCGCCTTTATAACTCCAATAAAAAAAGTAACATGCTTATTAAAAAAAGGATATAATATATAATCTTCACTTAAAACTAACGTGTAAATTGTAACTTTTTTCTGTTTTGAAGCATTATTATTATTATTATTATTATTGATGACGAGACGATGCATCCCGTACTAACTAAAAAAGAATAAACTTACTTTTGCCATTTGCATTTGGGATATGTTCTAATGTTTCGAAACACATGTCAAAAACAATATTTTGTAAACATTTCCTAATATTTTGATACGAGCTGCACAATAGAAAAAAAAAAATACCGATTCTCTTTGTCCCTGCAATCGAACAGAGAATCTAATTAGGTCGTTATATTCAATACGACAAGGTGTTAAGTGGGTAGTTATACTAATTGTACAACGTGGAGAAGTTTATATTTTGGCCTAATTAATTTTGAAATAACTACTTCTAAAAAGAATTATAAAAAATATTATAAATTAAAGGGTTAAATATGTTTTTGGTCCCTTGACTTTCAGAAAAAATTGGAATTAGTCCCTCTTCAAAACTTTGGACTAATTTAATCCCCAAACTTTAGAAATGTGTGAATTTAGTCCTTTTAACCAAATTTTGTTAACTTTATTTGATGTTTTAAACGCATTTATCAGTGAACATTGAAGCAAAAATATGTCAAACGAGATAAACAACTCAAATGCTATCATGAAACGCACTTAAGACATCAAAAATAAAATTTAGTTAAAATGACTAAATTCACACATCTTTAAAGTTTGGGGACTAAATTAGGCCAAAGTTTTGAAGAGGGACTAATTCCAATTTTCGCTGAAAGTTAAGAGACCAAAAACATATTTAACCCTAAATTAAAAAGGCTGAAAATAACATCTCAAACGTGAATTAATTAAAAGAATTGATTTATTTAGATTATGAAGTAAAGTTGTTTCTGGAATACCAATTTGTTTCTATAAAATTGATTTTGTATCTCGAATCAATCCTATTTACCATGAAAGGTTTCTTTTAAACTTTTCTCTCCATCAATCAATTTTATATTAAGTGTCTTTTTTGTTTAATATAGTAATTTGTTACGAGTTGTAATCAATCTCGCCCTAATATTTTTAAAATTCTCAATCAACGTGGTCCTTTCTGAAAATTTGGGAAAGTTAGTATAGAAGATTCTAACTCAAAATACTAAAATTACACGGTAGCATTTATAATGTTTTTTGAAAGAAAAGAACATTCTCACGAAGGAATTTGATTAGAAGTAGTTAAGAAAGGAGAAAGAAGTTATCAAAGCATTATATCAGATTCTATCATGGCGTGGATTCAACATAAATATTCCTAAGGAATAACTGCTTGAGTTAATGTTCCTTTCTGAAAACACCACACACTCACTCATTTCTCTTATATAAGATTCATTCTTCCAAACCAATCCTTCATCCTTCAAAAAACACATTTCTCTAATTTCTCCTTCACTTTCTGCTTTTCATGGCCAACATTATTGTCAACCCTTCTTCTTTCCTTCTCAGGTTAACCCCACCACTCTCATCTCTTATTCTTCTGCTTTGCATCACTATAATCCATTCTCACAAAACTTCAAGACAATATCATAAATTTTTTGGTGTTATAATATATATATATATACACATTTCTTTAACGATTTTAACTATTGAGAAAGAAGTTGTCCATAGTTTATTGTGTACTGTTTTTGTTTTATGGTATGCAACATGTTAAATATATGAAGGCATTAATGGTGCAGGAAGCGATGGTGTAGTGTTGTAACAGAGAGTTTGAGGATGCAAATGGAAGGCAAAAGAGTGAAAGGAAAAGCAAATAAAGAAGATAAGTTTTGGATGAGAGATCCAAAGACTGGAAATTGGATTCCTGAGAAACATTTTGGTGAAGTTGATGCTGCTGAGCTTAGGGAGAAGTTTCTGCCCAAACCACACACTAAATCTACCGATCAACTTAACTAGAATCTCATTCAAACAAAAACCACTTATATGTAATAAATATATGTTCTTCATGGTCTCGCTTACCTCTATAATAAGTCAATTTCATCATCATTAATTGTTCTCTATATCCAATAATTCTATATTTACTTCGTCTCTTAACTTTTCATTGCATTTTTTAAAAATAAAATCTTAATATAATTTCAAATTTTAAAACAAAAAGTACCTTTAATATATATAATGTATAACTCAATTATAAAATATCCTGATAGAATATATTTTTCTACAATAAAAGAATTTTCAATGTGAGTTTTCTTGAGGAGAACACTTGGACCATGGTTGAATCCTCACCAAAATGAATCAAACTATAAGTAGTAAATAAATTTATGTATAAAAACTTAAGATATCGTAACTCAAAATCTTAAAATAATTAATTTATGAATTCATTTATTTATGTATATCATTCAACTTATTTGTTTTTAGTTAGGGTGGAAACTTCCAACTTGAATTCTTAATCAATTTTGTATTGGATTACTAAATATTATTATCGTAATTTATTAAAGATAATAGTATAAAACTATTTGCATATATAACTACTTTATTTAGATAATATTAAAGTTATATATAGTTTCATTGTTTTAAAAGATTCATTTCATTAATCAGTATGTGTCAAGGAGAGATTCTTTTGTGTGTATATTGAATTATATTATAAAAAGTGACTTTTAGTTTAATTAGCAAATAGTAATGTTAAAATTTTACTTTTAATATTGTTCAAAATGTAATTTTAACTATATTTCTAACTAATTTATAATTTGAACCTGAAAACACAAACATTATAAATAAAAGATTTTATTTTATTTTATTAAATTAGATGTATTCCTCTTTCAAATTTGTATTCACAAAATAAAATTTAACCATCCCAAAATATTTGTTGAAGTATATTATAGAATTTTAGTGTAAATTTGGTAGTGACTATACGTATTTAATCCATTGTTATCCGTAGCAAGCATCACACATTATAGTTAATTATGAAGAATTGTCTCACACTCCTACCATTTATAGGAATAGGAATGAGGGTTGAGCATAGATAATGTCTACTTGCTACCTCATCCATACTAAAATAATCTTTCCATTATCCATCTTGTTATTTATTGGATATTCGTTTAAAAAGTATTTACACGGATAATAAAACTCATAGATACCCACGAATATCTAAAAAAAAATATTTTATAAATTTTTAAAATAAAATCTAAATAAAATTATAAAATAAATAAATAAGATATAATATAAATTAAATTAAATTTTGATTTTAATTAAATTTAACCTAATACAATATAAATTAATTTTAACTTAAAATATAAATTAAATTTTTATTTAAACTTTTTGCAAGTAATAGATATCTACGGACACTAATAATATAATATTCACGTCTAACTCGTTTATAAATAGATATTAAAATATTCACTATTTACTACCATTTATAATAAATATTTACGAATACCAACTCTCCGTCACAATAAAATATATTTTTCATTTTATAAAAATATATTAGTGAACACAGGATTTAAAGTGTAAACTTGATGATTGAAACTAATAACGTGATTGTCATTTTTCCTCAAAAATTGGAATTGTTGAGAATGAGAATTAGAATATGAGAATGACATCCCTCCTGTTCACCCCTCCCCAAGAAGAGCCCAATTCAGTTTTCACCTTCTCTTAAAAAACAAAGTATGAAATTTCTTTTCCAAATGTGCTTCCAGCTAAAAGGATTAGTCCCTCCCATACCCATTGGAGAATAGATTCTTGCAAACTCATTGGGTGAAAATGGCTTCAATAATTCTTCTTGCTCGATTCTTTTTCTTTTATTGTGTCTATTCAATGGATGATTGATTGCAGAGTTTGGGTTTTATGCTTCATAGGTGGCTACTCATTATGGCCTTAGTTAAGTATATTTTACACTCATATCACAAGGATTTTTTAGACAATCTTACTTACGGTAACATGACATTATAAATACTTCAAAAAGTTTTTATATGTAGTCAGAATTAGATTCTCTGTTACATTAATTACTTCTGAAACAGAAAATTTGTTTAATCACTATGCAAACCCATGTGTATATTGAGTGAATGATGGTTTATGAAATTAACTGAATTATATTAGTTTATTAAAATTAGTTTTGACAAAAACAAGCTAAAGTTTTGATTATAATTAAAATATATATTTATTTTAAAGTAATTTGTGATAAAAAAAACTCCTCTTTTAAGACCATGTATATCTCTATCCGATATAAATTTATGTGGAAAAGAGCCATTTAGAAAAACAAATATTTCCTAATCCATTTTTATTTATTGTCTAGTGAAATATGCATTTAAAACATAAATGTGCTTACGGAGTTGAAGTACTCCTCAAAATACGCATTAACTTTGGAAGGACTAAAGGTTGTGGCTTCATAAAAACCTGTTAGTCAAATTCGGTATGATAAAAAATTTATGCCTTCAAAATGTAACAAATAGAGGTGGCAGGGTGAAAAAGAGAATCTTCAATCAAATCAAGGTAAAAGTGAATAAGATCATCTAAGTAGAAGGAGTCTGGACTCGAAATCTCATAAATGGAAATTTTTAGAACTCAATCAAGTAACAATATTAGTAAATAAGTAAAAAGGATGAGGGAAAGATTGTTAAGATTCATTCAAGTCTCAAACATCACATGAGATAAAAACTTGTGGAAAATGACTAATATCTAAAAATGAAAACTCCATAGACCAATTTAGGAAGAAATTGATATGTTTAAATGTGAGTCTAAAGTCCCACATCAATTAAAAATCAGTAAAATAACTAGTATGTAAATAAAGGGACCACATAAACCTATTAGGGGGATTGTGGGGATTCAATGTTGATACGAAGTCTTATATCTTTAAAAACGGGTAACGGGTTACTCTAAGAAGGTCAACTAATTTAGACTAATTCGTTAGGTGTCTGACGTGAATCAGAGATCCTTGGTTACACTGAACATGCTAGTGCATGTCTTGTTACAAAGTTATGTCATAAAACACAATCTTGAAGTGAGGCGAACAATTTAAATGAATGGAAAGATAGTTATAAAGGAATAACTACAAGTATAGCTGGATGAGTTCATCACTAACAACTGATGGAGTAAGAACACCTAAATCAGTGAAAAGCAGAGTGAGATACTGTGGAGGAGTATAATCCCGCGCAGAACATTCAACCTCAACCTTGGATGGAACAGGCACACCAAAATCAACAGGGCGTAAGGCAGGGGCCAAATCCTTTTGATCCAGAGGGTAAAATCGAGCAAACTGTCAATTACATACAGGTATGTAGCAGGTCCATTACTAATCGAGTTTTATTTTGATACACGGTAATTATCTTATTCTAACAATCAATTAGACAGAATTTTATACCCAACTTTTAAGGAAACTGTCTATTACAAAACATGATAATCTCACCATTGTTCATACATGGGAACCATTATTGGGTGACTCTTATAAATTCCACTTTGAGCAGAAGAAGAAGCATAATGTTGAATTAAGTCTAAGAGGTTCTCATACGGAATCAACTGATTTTTTTGGTTAAGACTCTTTTCTTATAACTTCTTATAACATACTGTACTAATAAAACAAGCCAAGACTCGTGACACTCTTAATCAATGGCCTAAGTCATTAAGTCATAAAAATTACCGTGTTAAACAGTAGTGTATTCTAATCAAATTCCTATTGATCAATATAACAACTACGCAGAAAAATGGAATCAAAGCATACCTTGTAACTTTCAGCAGCCACATAAACTGGCTTGTTCATACTCTTAGCCACCATTGCAATTTGGTAAGTTCCCATCATGTTGATTATACCACCACTTTCAACAACTCCATCTGCCCCAACAAACACCATGTCAACCTCATCCATAGTATAAGCCACTGCAGAGTCTATAACAAGTTTCACAGTCACATCAAGCTTCGCCAGCTCATTGGAAAACCGCAAACCCGTTCTATCTGGTCTCCCCTCTAAAAATTAAGAGTGATCCATCAATTCCATCCTTAAAATATTACCCTCTTTCTTAGTTACTCCTTAAAAAACTATTTAGCTAATTCAGGCAATAATAGAAATCAAGCTGAGTAGTAAGCTCAAATACAAAACATTCTTCAAATCACTGTTTGAACTTAATCAGAATACAATAATTAAGAGATTAAAGCGGTAAATATATTTTCAAAACTAAAAAACCTCGTTGCTTTAGAGAGAGCAGAACCTGTGCACAAGACTCTAAAGAGCTTGTTATTCTGTGCAGCGAGTTTGAGAATCTGAAGCACGACTCTGGAGAAACCGTGAACAAGAATTGTGCAACCGTCGAATATAAAATCCTGGCTCAGCATTGCAATGATTTCGCGAGCCTGAAAAAGGAACCGATTGAAAGAGTGATGATGCGAGTGAGTGAAAGGGGGGTGGGGGAGTGATTGAGTGAGTGAGTGAGTGAGTTACCTTGAAGGAGATTTCGCCGAACTTATCGGCGCGTTCGAGCAAGCGAGACTTGGCGGAATTGAAGTCTTCGTACTCGAGAGCGGAAGTCCTGGTGACGTATCGCATGAAGAGATCGCAGGCGGCGGTTAAGGAGATTGAGGTTGTATCCCAACACTGTGTGCAGCGTAACACCGGAACAGAATCGGTTAATGATAATAATCACAAAATCAATTTCAATGAGAAGAGAAGGGATGGGGGTGGTTACTTTGAGGGAATCAGAGGCGCTTTTGAGTTGGATTTCGAGCTGCATCATGGTGGTGGCCTTGCTGGAGCGGATAACGGCGGCCAAGGCACGAATGGCGGCGACGGCCTCCGCCAAATCGGGGTGCTTGCGCCAGGTGTCGAACTCCTGGATGACGGAGAAGGGTTCGTCGGCGTCATTGTGGGAAGGAGGAAGAGGAGGAGATGGAGGAGGAGGAGAAGGGGTACGAGGGACAGTGGCGGACTGAGCCTGAGCAAGCCAATCGGTGCTCACTACCCCGAACTGCACCGCTCTGTTCTCGTAGTACGCTGATGTCTTCCGATTCTCCATTCAATTCCTCCTCGTCTCACTTCCTGTAAATCAGCCAATCGGTTATTTTATATTACTTTTACACTTTAGAAATTATTTTTAATTAATAAATCAAAAACAAAATCCAGGGTGAAATAATTATATATTTTGTTGAGAAATATGGTGAATGTTGATATATTATTCACTTCAAAAGAGAATAATCCTCCTGGAGAATTGATAGTTTTTAGACCAATATCTCCTTTTTTGGAAGTAACAAAAATCATTTAATACGTTCCCTTAAAAGCATCTATATTTATGATGAAAATAAAAATATCAAGAGATTTAGATGTTTAAATAATTCAATCGTGAGAACATAATTCGACTCAGTTTACTGTCCCATCTTAAGCCTCGCATTGACTTAATTTTGTTACAAATGATCACACAAAATAGGTCAAAAGAATATGCAAGCTAAATTAGCTGTTCTCCTAAAGTTTACTCCAGCAGCTCTGTGAGAAACACTTAAAACTCTTTCCTCTCTACCCTTTTCTTATACCATATTGTATAGTCACCTGGAAAATTTTTCAGAACCGAAATTAGGAATGAAAGGAACTGCTGACATGTATAAGAGAGCAGAACTGAGAATTAGATGAGACTAAAGAACAAGATATGTTTTTCTCTTGAAAAGCATTTTATTACCATCCCCTCAAGAAATGGCCTATTGCCCTTTTGCCATGTTCTCGTCATACCACAGCCTGAACTCTATCCGTGGCTTTGGAAAGAGAATTTGATCCCATGTGCCAAATAACTGATTTAGGAAAAGCCGTGTCTTATCATTCATCTGTAATTTGTTTCCATGTTTACCTGAGGCCAGAAACTAATTATATTCAATGAACTGTGCCGGTGTATTGAATAAGCAGAGTATAACTAATATTGCAATCACATTTCAAAAGTTACACAAAGTGGATTAGCAAAGAACTTGTCCAGATCTTTAGTTTATCATCTCCATTTTCAAAATCATAGTAACACACAGGATAAGGTTCAGATTGGTGGCACTCCCATTGCTCCTTAACAAAGGCTAGTATCCATTATTTTATAATGATTTTAATCGTAAAGAGTTTCCTGCCATTTCTGATGCCTTCAAACCTAGTATCACAAGTTGCTGGGATCAGAATAGGATTTCCGGGATTACTTGTAAACTCATGGAACTGGCAACCTTTCTCAAAGTTCTAAATATGCAAGGTTATCAGCTGGGTTGTGCCATGTGGAAGAAAAAAATGCATCCCACGGGTCTTTTTATAGCACGATATATACTTTCTCCTGTTTGACAACTCACAAGGGATACTCCCATCCCAACTGATTCATCTCCCCTCTCTATCCAAAAGCTCAATTTTCATTGCCATGTTCGGAGCTTCCAATTCCATGTCTTTGCATTTTGGTATGTCATTCATGCTCAGGCATTCCCTTATCTGATTCTTTTCTCCGTTACCTTTTTCAGGCTTAGCTTCATTGAAGCCTTCAGGCTTAGCATTCAGTTTTGATGCCTGTGCTCAGGTTCATTGATGAGTGGCAGTTACACTTTACATGTTCTAAAAATCATCTACTATATTACTAAGCATGACCATTTTATTTTATACGCAGCCTTTCTGAGTTAACATGGGTAACATTTGAAATATAGTGCACTTCCTTTAGATATATTTTGACAATAAGTTTAATTGCGTTTTCAAATCACATGTCAAATCGCATGCTTCATGCTCTTCTCCTCTTCAATCATATACTATACAGAAAAATATAATGAACAGGAACCAAATACTGAAACATGGCAACACACAGTTAAGAACTTATATTCAAAGAAGGTTGGGGAACCTTCAAAACTAACATCCACCCAATAACCCAGAAACAGAAACTAACTCATACGAGAAATCCTAAATAACAAGCTAAAAGATAGATCAGGTTTAAATCCTATTTTCCCCCATTTTCCTATAATACATTTTGAAAGGTTTAATTGTATTCAGTGGTTCCTGATATCTAACATATGTAAACTAAACCTCACCAACTACCAACAAACAAATGCCAAATATTAAGCAGTGATGAATAAACAAACAAGAGAAAACAATAGCTGGAACAAACCTTGCTCGTTGCAACCAAACACCAAAGATGGAAGGCTATAATTGGAGGCATCGTAGTAGAAACTGGGAATCAGCGCCTTAACGAACTCATGGTAAAGCGAGGAAACATCTATGCCATCCTCCACCAGGAAGGCGAACACGTGATCGGAAGCAGCACACCAGGCTTTCAACCAAAGGGCGTGCAGGCCACATTGCCCGTCCTATAATGCACAACCTTTTCATCGATCGCGTCCACGAACTCCAAGATCTGAGGCACCTCTCGGAGCTTATTCGGAGGCGGCGAGGGAGTGGAGGCACCGGGAGAGTGCGGCGAGGCGGTTGAAGACGATGACGTTGACAACGAAGTTGAAATTGGGTTCGGGTTTTGGGTTCGAATCGGGTTGGGAAGGTGGAACTTATCATTTTTAATCTTATATTATCTTAGAATTTTGTAAAGAATTTTTTTAGGAGTTGTGCGAACTTAAAAGGCCAATTATTTTGGGGGTAGATTCAAATTTATTCTGAAACCTAATTATTTTTGAAATATTTTGGAAAACAAATCCAATTATTTGATAAACTTAATTTGTTTTATAAGTATTAATATAAAAATAATTTAATGAATAGTATTTTGTAAAAACAATGTTCATCTAAACTAATTCTGCATAAGTTTTAAGTTAATCTTTAGAATTGAAGAAATTTGGAAAATTATGTAAGCATTAAAACAAGTATTTTTAACTTAATACACGATTATTTATATTTATTCCACACAAAAAAAATACAACTAGAATACAATTACTAAATTTATAAAATTTAAATTTAATAATTTAATAGTTTTTATTTAATTTTTGTAGAACATTTTTACAAATTTTAGGAAGTGCTTATAGAAGTTATTAATTGTGAATGTTAACAATTAATCATTTTAAGCAATATTTAGCAGTATTAAATCGAATACGTAAATGAACATTATGAAATATATATGTGAGAATTTGACTTATCATTTAAAAAAACCCAAACAGGCTCTATGCTGAAGAAGACATTTTCTATACCTTTTTTAATAAAAAAATTGAAGTAAAATATTTTTCCTTCCAAATTAAAAATGTAGAGGATTAGCTTTATACTTGTAGGATCAACATAAAATAGATAGCCAAAGCCTCTTAAATCTTAAACATCGAATGAATTAATCCTTTTTTTCACTTCTAATTCATCCGTTTGAATTTACACTTCTAATTTTCTCAAATATTTATAATCAAATCCTCCAATGACTCTTTTTACTGAAATAATTAGGAATTTAAGTTGATTTTTTCCAAGAAAACTATTTAAAGGATTTAACTCAAAAATAAACCAATGTTGATTAAGACTTAAAAATATAAATGTAAACTTAGGGTTGATATATATTAGGAAAATTTGAAAGATGGTGTGTTATTTATGTAGAAAATTTGTTCATTAAAATTTTGTTTTTTAAAAAATATTTCAAAGAATGAAAAAAGAAAAAGTATTTAAACTGTTGTTTTAAACTTTAATTCTTAAATATATAAAATTATTGAATAAGATAGAACAAGGGTTATTTCAAATATAATATAAAAGAAAGATAATGATATTTGAAAATATTTTTTTCACAATATTTTAATATCATTTACGTGTGATTTTGTTATTAGTTCATGTTGGTGTTTATGATTATTATTATTGATTGTAAAGTAATTTTGGACCAATCACAGAATAATACGTAAATGATGTTAAAATATTGTAAAAGAAATGTTGTTAAAGTATCGTTATCATAAAAGAAACTATGCTAAAGAACATATCATTAACACTTCTATGTAGAGAATCAAAGGCTGCATTTCTGGAAGAAAACAAAAGTGAAATTAAATTTGATTTCAATCATTTTGTGATTGATTAATCACACACGCACACTTTTCTGCAAAGCTCAACACAGAAACTGTATTTAGCAATCGATGTGCTATAATTCTCACTCAATATGTAAATCACTACTGTTGTGGAAACTGTTACTTCCAAAATACTTACATTTTAGAGTTTATAAGATTGTATGCTACAACAAGTCCCATAACTAGAGAAAGATCTATATTTTGCTCCACTACCATTGTGAAAACATCTTCTCCTAAATCAACTCCACTATGTGACTTCTTCCTCCTTAGCTGCAAACACAAAAACAGGTATAAGTAAAATAATAATAACAATTCTAAAATCCTTCTACTATGTTCTTCTACTTTCTCTCTCTCTCTCTCTCTCTCTCTCTCTCTCTCTCTCTCTCTCTCTCTCTCTCTCTCTCTCTATATATATATATATTATATATATATATATATATATATATATATATATATATATATTATTTTGTGGTACTAAAACATCTTAAGTCATTACACCCATCATGAGATCAGCACATCACTAAGGTCGTGCTCTCCAAACACTCTTTCACCCTTTCAGAAACTAATTCCAAAAAAGACAAATGACTTAGTTCATGATACATTGATATACAAATTTTTTATATTCATTTGACATTATTTTTCTTTACTTTTTACTTTATTTATTCTTTTAAAGTACAAAAATTCAGTTTTTTATGACTATGTTATCTTTGTAATGTGTGTCAAATGAACGTAAAGATATGTCACTTTATCATTACTCTAAAGAGAAATGGTATTATGACACACTTTTACATTCATTTGATACAGGATACAAGGGTAAAATAGTCATAAAAATGTAAAATTTTGTATTTTTTTAAGAAAGAAGAGAGGAAAAAATAAGTAAGGGTAGTGTCAAATGAATGTAAAAATTTAGGTGTGTCAAATAATCATTTTTCTACTCTAAAATTTAGAAAAATGATTCTTTGACACATAATTTTTTTACATTGATTTGATACTACTTTTTTTACTCTTTACTCTCTTTCTTCTTGAAAAAAATACAAAAAATTACACTTTTATGACCATTTTACTCTTATATTGTCTGTCAAATGAATGTAAAAGTATGTCAAGATACCATTACTCCTAAATTAAAAAAAAATGATACTTTGACACAGATAAATTTTTTACATTCATTTGACACTATCATTTCTTACTTTTTAATTTATTCTTTTTCGAAAAAATACAAAAGTTCATTTCTTTATGAGTATTTTACCTTTATAGTGTGTGTCAAAATGGAAAAGTGTGTCAACCAACCATTACTTAGATTTAAAACTTACCCATTCTCATAATTTTTACACGTGTAAAAAAAGAAAAGAAAAACCAACTAAACAATCTTCATTTAATGCATTTGTTTTTATGCATATCTCCCTTTTGCTGATAGATATTAAAGATGAATGAATTGAGTTCATGAGACATTTGAGGAATTATGAAATTAATGGTGTTAAACTTTGCTGATTAACAAGATGTAAGAAACCTTACCTCTGCAACCACCACTCCAACCTCATTAGATATTTTGCAAGCTGAACTGCAGGTGCTGCTTTCTATTTTATGAATATAGGGTTGGTTTTTGTCCAAACCAAGTTCAACTTCATAGATCGAACCCCCTTTAGAGATCTTATAAGTTTTTGAAACTCGAAAGCATGGTCCTTTGTGGTCATTTCTTGTTGCTGGAAATCTGTAACCCTCCCAGAATCTGGACAACTTATATTGCTGAAACCACAAAAGACTAAAATAATGTTATACATCAGTTATTTTATGTGAAAGACTGTGCATGAAATTTGCTTACCTTTTTTAGCATAGTGAACAAAATATCACCATTTTGGTCCATGAGATGAACTTCTGCTCTATGCTTGCAGTTGTAGTTATCAACTCTGTATGCAATCTGGCCATTGGAATCAAAAACAGTGCACCCTTTTCCATTCAGTACAAGAGATTTCATCCATAGGGTAAAAGTTTCTTGCTTGCAAGTGAAACTGCAGGTAGTAGAGGATTCTAGTGCTTGGGGACAAACTTTTCCCATGGTTGAAATTGTGTGTAGCATGTCACTGATAAAAGGTTTTTATATATACTAATGGGATAACCATTTATTATTATGGCCACATGAAATTTTTAATCAAAGTCGGTTAAAGAAAATAAAGCATAGAATGATTCTCAGTGAGTGGTTTGAGGATGAAGGCAAAACACAAAAATAATAGTACAAACCACACATGATATAAAATACAATATCATGTCTCATTTGTTAATTATGTTTTTGTTTAATATGATTTCTTGGCGTGTTCTTTGAAATTAAAGCAAAACTCCACAACTGCAGCCGTAAGCTTGTTTACAACTAATTGCCCTAAACCTTATCATCAATATATAATAGTGACTTTTTGCTGCAGGTCATATCAGACGTTACATAATATAATCCCCACTTGTTGCTTGATGATGAAAAGCAGATGAATGTATGCCATTCAATAGTTTTTTTATAGTATTAGTAGTTGCACAATGCAAAGGTTTCATTGTATGATCTTGTTGTTATTATTATAAACCAAAGTATGTACGGAGACTTCAAAATGATAGTATTTTATATTATACCTGTTTGGAACAAATTTAATGCACTGGTCTGCATTTTTACACTTTTAGTTTTAAAACTTGTATGCAATATTGTATCACCATATAAATTAAGTAAATTATATCGTTTTATTAGAGAAGATAGTATATTGTATGGGCTTTAACATGGTGATTATGGAGACCTTGACATATTAAAAAATCTCAAAAAGTAAACTTTGCAAAGGAAATTTGAATGGTAATGAATACAGAAAGTCTGTAAATAAAGAAATATAATCAAGTAGCATAGAACTGGAATGAAATTATCACAGCAAAAATATTTATTTCATTAGTACACTGGTAAATAGTTATACTATTAGTATATTAGTGTATCAAAAGGTGAGATTATTACTATCTCTCTTGTGATCATGAATATTTTTTATATTTATTAGGTCAGGACTATTTTTTTCCATATTAAAATTATAGTTTATTTAACAACATGGTTAAGTGGTGAAACTGACTTCTTCCATGTGAAGGTTGGCATTTGGTCCAAGGCTTCAAATTTATTAGGCCACTTGAGTCAAATAATATGGCCCCAAAATCAAGAAACAAGCAGAATTGAAATAAAATCAGCAATAAATTATAATATATATATATATATATATATATATATATATATATAAAGTTATGAAAAATGTTCTTTTTAACAATTCTCTTACAATTTTTTACAATAGTATAATAGTTTGTGATTGATCCGTTTTAAATATATGGATCAATAAAATAATGACACATAATTAATTGGCGTTGTTAAATCCTAAAATTATAATATATATATATATATATATATATATGAGTGTGAGACAGAGATAAGAAGAGTATTTATTTTATTAGTATATTGGTAAATATATATTCAATTATTAGTATACTAATATTATGCATGAAGTAAATTAACTATTTTTTCGATATTAAAATTATAGTTTATTCAAGAACATGGTTAAGTGGCTAAACTAACTTCTTCTGCCATGTGAATGTTTGCATTTGGTCAAAGTCATCAAATTTATTCGGCCACTTGGGTCAAATATTGTTCCAGAACAGTCATATGACTGATATTCAATTCTTAAATCTTTGATTTCAAACTTGGTTTGTCTTATATATACAGCTGAATTCGTTAAGCAGTTATGGTAAATTCCTTATCATTACTACATATTAATTTCTATCAATAAATCAAATTGGCAAATTTTGCTTGGATAAAAATAAATGAGAAAAAACTAATAGATTTGATGACTACATGTTTTAATTTAATTATCCAATAAATTAAAAGACTAAATAGTTAATCTTAACTTAAATCATCCAATAAATTATTAATGAGACTATTCAACCGGAAAATAAAAATAAAAAGTATGATTAATTATATTTGGATCATAATTAGATAATTATTAATTAAAACTTTACTCTAAAATTTATAAATATAGTTTTGAGATAAAAAAAAATAATAGATTTATATTTATTATACCATTAATTCATAATTGTCAATTTAACATTTGAATGTTTTATGCAGGTATTCTCTAAATAGTTTAGACGATCAATTAGGCCTAAATCTTTATCAATAGTCACAATTTAAACAATAGACCCCAACCCTATACTCCACGCAAAATAAATAACAAGTGATTTAAAAATAATATATATATATATATATATATATATATATATATATATATATATATATATATATATATATATATATATATATATATATATTATTAGAGGTTCCATTTTAACTATTATGATAAACACTAAAATTGTTTACCATTGTGACAATCTTTTTACTGCTAACACTATTTGAATAACTTTAAACTTAGTTAATATTTTATTTAATATAATTGTTTTTTCTAAATTACTCCACTCGTTCTAGAATTGAACTCTTCCATCACCATTTCTTCATGAACGTGACTGCTTCTACTTCTTCATGAACACTGTGTACCCTTATAATTGTTTCTTCGAGATCAACATTGATATTCTGGTATTTTGCATTTAATATTTATGTTCGCACAAATTTTTCGCATGAGCTCTGTTTTTGTTTTCTGAAATATTTTTTATCTTCGACCGATTATTTAGGGTTCTTGTTCACAATCAATAATTAGCGTTTTCGTTCATACAAGAGATTCATCCTTACCTCATTTGCTATAATTTATTCGCTTATTTAAGGTGAAATAATATGTACAACAAACAATAAATATTGTTCGAATAGATTTTAATCATAGTTCTGATACTATGTTAGAAGTAAACTTTAAATCTAACTCAATTCCACAAAATCGGTTTGTAAGGTGAGGTTTGCATCCACTTATAACGTTTTATTTCTAAGTTGATGTAGGACTTTCAACCTCTCTGTCTTAAAGAAAATTAGTTGTTGATTTAGAAGTTTTTTGCCCAAAGAAAACTATGCACAACGAAAAATAGAAAAGTCTAGAGAAAGAATTGCTTAACAATATTCACTAGCATTCAAGCATGTTTGTATTTCATTTGCTCTGTTTTGTATTCTCTTCCTTTCTTTTTATTTACTTGTTTATCTGTGTTTGAATTAAAGATTTCGAGTAAGCGTGCCTTTAGTCATTGTTTGGTTGATCCGCGACATGATCAAACTTGGTCTGTCCATTGCTCAAGCAATTGTAGATTCGGGAGTTAGCTGAAAAGGAGTTTGAGAATTAAATATATATATATATATATATATATATATATATATATATATATATATATATATATATATATATATATATATATATATATATAACAATAATTTTAAAACCGTCTAATTAAATATGATACTCAATAAATATTTTAAAATGATTATTAATTAAAAATTAATTTTAATTACAAATATGTCATCAATCTTCTCAACTCCGATTTTCCTGTTTTTAAAAACATTTTTAATATTAATGCATATATAATAATATGTTACTTTTATTTATTCATTACAAGAAAATATTTTTTATTGATGATACAAGTTATTGATAATAATAAAAATTTATCGATAATATAAATTTTAAATCATTAAAATAATTACTAACGAATTATATGAATGGATTTCCTATTAGTGAAAATATTCATAATAATTTAAATTATAAAATTCATCAATAAATTTGAATTTACTAATATATTTATTTTAATTGGTAATAACAGAAATTCTTATAAACTGTATGCTCTAGGTTTAGATTAATATAATTTTGTATTACCTCATATTAGTATTTAAATATGAGTATGTTTAAATATAATGCTGCATAATTATTTTTTATTGAATATATATAATATATATATATATTATATATATATATATAATTTGCATCTATATGATATTTTAATGAATTATTTAATATGTTTTTAATGATTGTAATATAACTGTCCTATTATTAAAATTTATGTAACAGTGATCACTTTAAATAAAAAACAAAGGATAGTATTTAATTGAAATCCTTGAATATTATTCTTTTGATATTAAGACTAATGTAATTCAATTTCTCAAAAGAGTTATTCAAATTATTTAGTTAATAAAATCTTATCTATACTAAAACATGCCAAAAAGTTTAGTTAATTTTTTTTATAATATTTTAATTTTAATATTTTTATGGATGTATAATTTTTATAATTTACTTGTACGCAATAAATATTACTAATTTTATTTTAAAATAAGATTATTTAATTAAAAGAAATTCAATATACATTTTTATATAGTGAAACAATTTTAGTTGATTCTTTTTATAGCAATTTTCGTATATACAAAAACATGAAAATTAGTGTAAGAATAAAAGTCCTATAAATGCATTTTCCCTCTCTTTTCTCACCTACTATTCTTAGTCTTGGCAGGAATAAGGCTAATTGTATAGCAGTTTTCCATCTTTATGAATATCACTTGAAAAAAACTATCTTGGCTCCAATTTTCTCATATATATATATATATATATATATAAGAATATTGTGAAACAAGTTTTTCTCATAAGTATAAGATTATATGGTGATATGATAACCTTTCAAAATATTTATAAAAAAACAATAAAATAAAGTAACATAATATTCTTGATATTTTAAAATAATTTAAGGACGAAAGATATAATTAACTTTCGTTTTAATTTTACTAATTAATTATTTCTTTTATGTCTAAAAGAAAAAAACTGATATGTTAAGTTAACGTGTGAGATGCACGGTTATTTTAAAAAAAAAATTGTAAATGAATAATATATACTGTACAAGTTTCAAGAGTTATATTTTACAAATTTAATATACTAATAATATACAGTATATCTTACTCTAGAATAGTCATTTAACTTTTTATTTCAAACGAATATTAATTAGTATAGACTAACAAAAGTAACAATTTTCAATTTTGGAGCTCAAAAAGAAAATAATTTTTCTTATAGAAAACCCTAAACCAAAAGTTAATTATTTCTAATTACTTACAATTAATATAAATGTGATTAATAGATAAATTATTTCAAGTTTCAAACATTCAGAAAATTTATATTTAATTACGATTCAGAAATATTACTAAGATTGAAACCATTTGAGTTTTAGAAAAAAAAAACACAATGAAAATCATGATAAGTTTCAAGTAAATTTCATGTTGCCTTTTATTTCTACTATTCACTGTGTTTATGATAAATGGGATACGATTTGATCTCATATCACATAATATATATATATATATTATATATATATATAATATAAATAGATAGAGAGAAGGAGTCCATTTATTTTAAAAATAAATAAAATGACTTAATCTTGCATTTCTATTTTCTTAAAAATATCAAATTTTAGTTTATAAAAAAATTTCTATTCATACAAAAAAATATCTTAAACATAAGAGTATTTTAATAATTTTTATTTTTAATTTAAAATAAAATATAAAAAATAAAAAATTATTCAAATATTTTCAATTTTAAAATTTAGAATCCATATATTATGAGGATGAAGATTTTTTTGTCAAAGTTACAAAAGTTAACAAACTATATATATAAAATAAAATTTATTGAAATTAAGAATATGGAATGACTTATTTCTCGTCCTATCTTTCTATAATGTAATCACCTGTTATTTTTACATATAGTACTATTATTAATATTAATTTTTCTTTAAAATATAGAGGCACGTGTCTCTTTTTCATTTATAATCATATAAAATAATCTAACAATAATGATGACATTTCTCAATAAAATATTTATTTTAGCTTGAAAAGTTAGATTTCAACTTTCCAAATTGTATTTTTAGGAAACTTAATAAAATCCTCTCCCAACAAATTTTATTTGAAGAGATTATTCTAAAAATCAATCCAAATATTTCTACTGTAAATGTTTAATTTATTACTATATAAGATATTTAAAAAGAATAAAATGATGTTTTATAAGTAATTTTTTTATAATTTAAAAGAGTTGAATTTTCAGCTCACATGAAGATTTTTTTTCTTAAATTTAATTCAAAATCGTTCCCGTTGTATTGCTTTTTATAAGGTCAAATAAGAGAAACCAAATTTAGCTTCTGTTTGTTTCGTAGATGGAAAGTGTACAAATGGATAAAAGAGAATTAAATCCAAAAAAAGAAGCGCGAAATTTCGAAAAACAAGAAAACTTTTCACCCGTAACTTTTCCCTCGCAAAGAAAAGTCTTTAAGTATGATTATTTTATTAATTTTTTCAATAAGAAATTGATTAAAATAATATATTAATTGATAGAAGCTAAATAAAAAAGATCGAATATTCAATTTTTATTCTAACGTAATATAAATAATAATAATAATTATTATTATTATTATTGTAACACAGTAAAATTATCTTACTGGTTAAAGTATTAAGAATAATCAAATTATAAATATATAATATGTATTTACAAAATAAAAACTCATAATTTAAATTTTTTATAAATCAGAAAGATCAATATAATAAAACATTTATATATTTATACTTATTAACTATTAAACACTTAATAATCATCACACTCGTCTCTCTCATCTATATATTCTTTACCTACATATAATTTATAATTTCGTAAAAAAAATAAAACCACTTAAACAGAAAATAAGAGTTAGTTAGTGAAATTTTAGTAAGATATATTCATCATACATTTAATAATATTAAAATTTAAAATATTAATGGTCATATCATATAATAATAATTCATAAATACAAATACTAAAATTTCGTAATGACATATATTAAGTTGAATGTTCATGCACATGTCATGTAACCTTGTAAAACACTATGACAAACAATCTTGCTAAAGAAAATCTCTCGTGAAAAAGTTAGTTCACTATAACTTAACCAAAAATGTGTTCTTGCACCAAATTTCACTTTAAGAACATTCTTCAATTCTAACCACCTAAACTCTATTATCTATATGAGTTTACTAGAGTTAGGATGATCATAGACAACGTGTCAATTCTCCTCATAATTAATCACAGTCATACAATACACACAAATAACAATATATGAAATTCACAAACTTAAACAATAACCAATAACTTATCATTATCACTGAAACTTAATTTTTCTTTCTCATTCATACAACATGTTCATCCATAAAATGTACACTTAACTCATTTGTTACATAGCACAATACCCAATTTCTATGCAACCTAACATATACCTTTACTAGAACCCATGATCCTTCCAAGTGTTCATTATATTCCAAAATTTAAAATCATATTATGTTAAATCAACACAATAATCATCATTGAAACCTCATATTTTCAATCATCACATATTCAATTAGCAAGTCCCCTTCTCGCTTAGTCAAATACTCATGGATGTAAACTTGACCACTAAAAAAGTGTTTTGTCCAGCAACTTCGACACTAGAGCTAAAATCCCGCATATTTGCCCAACAAACTCAACCCTTGCCCAACCATCACGAGCTCTCTAGATTTCTTAAAAATAAACTCACCCAGTGACCATTTTGCTTACTCAACAAGCAAGCCCTTATAAGCTTGTTTTATCAAGCTCGCTCAATAAGCTCTAACTCACTTAGTGAGTGGAACGTTTAGAGCTCTTTAGAATTACACTTTCTCACTCTCGCTTAACAAGTCTGCATAAAACCACAATTTATATAGGTGTATTATATCATCCATTTGGTCCATCTAACCACTTTTACAAGTGTTTTAGTTCCCAAAAAGCCTACATATGCGCGTTTAAAATACATTATGTGGGCCAAATTGACCAAATGATGGATCTTAGGTTATTCATTAATCGCAAACCATAGGCACATCCCATGATTTCACTACTTCATTCAATAACACAAATCAATTCATCATACAATTTCACTAATCTTATACATACTAAATTATATGACTCAAAATACAATTACACTATCATTTCAATCACGTTCAATTTATCACACATCTCATAATTTCAGGCTATTTCAGTTAAGCTTATAGTCAACCATACATACTAACACATCACTACTTTATAAATTATTTTATCAAATCAAAGCATGAACATGTATAAAAATATCACTAACTTCCCTTATCTTAAAATATTTTTTTCTTAAAACTAAACTCCCTCAACATGAAACACTACCATTCACAATTAAAGACCTATAATAGGTTATCTAAACGAGACAAAATTTAGTATAATAAATCATGAAATAGCAAAACAAAAAAAAAAAGCAAAACAATTCAAATCAAGAAATCCATATATCCATATTAAAATGATGAAGGTGTATAATTCAATACAACAAATAAATATATGAATGAAATATTAAACAAATATCAAATAAGCTAAAATTACAAAATATTATTTTTAATGAGATAAAATGAACTAAAAACTAAAAATAAAACAAATAAAAATATAATTGATATATAATAATACTATAAATATGTATATAAAGTATGTTTTACTGGTAGTCACAATTTCAGTATCCCACACAAAAATAAATGTAACCTGTAAGATACAAATAACACCATCTTTATAAAAATAAAATGAAAAATCAACGTTGACATAATTATCACCATTTCATTCATTATAAATCTGCATTCATCCGTGATACTAATGTGTTAGAGTAAGTTTAACCAAAAAATTATACTCTTTTCATGACTATATATCTGGATATATCTTTAGTACATTGAATTATATTAAATGCAAATCAAACATCTTTTCATACATTTGTTAAGTATATCAAAGTCTCACATTAAATAAAAGAAAAGATAAATATGAGTTTATATACACATAAGATACATCCATTGATAAGAGGGCTTTTAGAGTGATACCATAAACAAATTCGCGAGAACTTGGCCTAAAGCGGACAATATCTAGTATAAAAACCTATGTGTGTATTAATAGTCCCTATCACATATATAGCGGATAATATCTAGTATAAAAACCTATGTGTGTATTAATAGTCCCTATCACATATATAGAAACTTATGTCTAAGTGAATGAGTGAAAAGTGTTGGATTGGCCACATATAAAATTATAATTTACAATGGAAGAATTTTAAGAAAGTAACAAGGTCCACAATTCCATTGTGATTTATTCTTTAGTTTTCTCACATTTGAAATTTAAAACATATTGTAACTATCTATATTTTTCTTACTCTATTTCTATTTTAATGATTGTTTTCAAGTTAGTTAACGTATATTTGTCAAAAAAAAATATTATAATTATTTCATGTTCAAGGGTAGAAATTAAGACTTAAAGCAGTTTAATTTTTTTTAACGTTTTTTAAAAACAAATCTAGAATAAACATACTTCATACTTAAAATAGATAATATATTTAATAATTCATATCAATCTTCTTAATAAATAATAATTATTTTACCAAAAGCCAAACTTATGGCCTGGATTGTTGAATTAGAAGTATAAGTTTTGACTACTAATAAATATTGAATTCAATAAAATACAATTATACTAAATGAAATAAAAAATATAACTTAAAATATTTAATATTTAATATTTAATAATTTTCTTTTAAAATCCATAATAACTCTTGAAACATGTACTAAAACTTAAATAAAAAAATATTTAATATTTTGGTCAAACAAGCATAAGATGCATCACCAAACTAGAAAAAATATTTGAAAAAGTTTATGTGGAACTAACTATAATGAGATAAAAGAAAAACAATTGGAGCGTATCATTTTGATATTATAAATATGTTTAATTTGATGTCGTGTTAATTTAAACATGTAATGTTACCATGTATAATGTACATTAACATTGAAGCTGATTTGAATAGATTTAGCTTTTACATCTTAAAAGTAGTTTTAAAATTCCATATTCTAAGCTAAACACATTAATTACTTATGCTAATATCTCTAACACATTAATTTATATAATTTTTCCCAAGTCAATGCTTTAAACTACCTTTATTGCAAAATTAGCAGAAGAAGTAAACATTAGAGGAAGGCATTTACAAGCCTAAACATATCTTAACATTAATTTGAAAGTGATTAATAAACCAGAATAAAAAATATATTAATTTGAGTTTCTCAACCACTATTTTGTAATTTTAGTTTAAATTACTGGTAGTATATTATAATAATTTTTATAATATTAGTGGCGCCAACTATATTTGTTTATTATAATGACTTCTTATCAAAAAATACATTAATAATTTTTGGTTTAATACCTCTTTTGGTCCGTCGAAAGGGGGCAAATGTTCAATTGGGTCCTACCTTTTTTTAGAAGTTCAATGTGGTCCCAAATTTTGTAAAAAATGTGCAATCAAGTCCTTTTTGGAAACGGCGTTGATTTTTTAACGGAGCAGCTGACAGGGTGGACTGAAGTTAGCTACGTGGCTGTGTGAGGGTAATACGTGGCTGTGTGAGGGTGATACGTGGCTGTGAGAGGGTAATATTACTGAGGTTAAGAAATTAGGGTTTGAGTTAGAGAGAAATTGGTGTTTGAGATACGAATGACTTCTTCGGAAGGGTGTTCGTCGTGTTCGAAAAGTACCGCAAGGCCAACCCTCCACCTGCAGAAAACCAGAACCAGAAACAAAAACCAAAACCCAGAGATCCAGCGGCCAACCTCGGCGAAGTTTCGTTGATCTCCGCAAACCTGTCGCTCGAGACCCACCGCGCGAACCACCATCGAAACCCCAAGGGTCGCGCCTCTGCCGCTGTGTCGCTCACAAGCTCCGCCGCCGCGGACCACCCCAAAGCTGTCGCAAGTTGTCCCAACATGAGAGAAAGGAAGCTGCCATATGGTTGCAGAGCAGCGCCGAAGGAGAAGAAGAGAAGGGAAAACTATATCTTTCCCTCACATGAGCGTGACGAAGCAGACATAAGAAGAAGAGGGTAGAAAGAAATTGGGATTTCCAATTTAGGGTTCATAATCCTTTCAGATTGGGAGTTTTCCCTCTTAATTCTAATTTTAATTAGGTTCCTAATTTTCAAATTTAGGATTTTTCGAATTAGGAAAACCACGTATTACCCTCACACAGCCACGTAGCAAACTTCAGTCCACCCTGTCAGCTGCTCCGTTAAAAAATTAACGCCGTTTCCAAAAAGGACTTGATTGCACACTTTTTACAAAATTTGGGACCACATTGAACTTCTAAAAAAAAGTAGGACCCAATTGAACATTTACCCCCTTTCGAGGGAACAAAAGAGGTATTAAACCATAATTTTTTTACAATTATTTTTCCAATCACTTTTATTTTTTCCGTAATACTCAAATATTTTTTTTTATTAGAGTGTATTGTTTTTTCTACATTTTTTCTTTTACATTCATTATTGTTATATTGACTATAATTTATTAAGGTTATTAAGTATTTAAAAGAATCACTAAATATAAATCGTAAAGGTTATGCTTGTTAATTAAGAATAATGTTTATGGGGTTGGTAAAATGCATTAGGCTCACGTCAACAGCATAGAAAGTTAGTTTTGGATGGGTATGGTAGAAACTTGGGATGATTAATTACTGTTTTAAACCAACCAAGTTAATTAATGTGAAAAATTGAAATATTCAAGTCCATAATTACACTTATTTAAGTATTCAAGTTCAGTTCATAATTACATTCATAATGCTTTTAAATTTATTTCTATGAATTTGTTTTAAATCCAATTTATATTTTTAGATTTTAAACTTAATATAATTAGTTGGATAATATGAATTATATTATTTTTCATTTTAAAAATTCAAAATCAATATATTCCAAGAACTTGTTTAATCAATACAATATTTTCTACTCAATCTGTAAAAAGTTTCTTAATTTGACTTTCACTTTAGACATTGTCAAATCCACTTCAATCAATACCCATAATTATATCAACACTGAGCCTTATTTATTATTTGAACTATTATTCATTTTCTAAAAATTAATATGGAAGAGAATAATATATATATATATATATATATATATATATATTAAAAATATTACATTAAAACTGATATATACACAGAGTATACATAAGTGCTTATATTCTCATAATATAAAAATAAAAAAAAGGGTTTTATAAACAATACTAATCAAATAAGGAGAGAAAAAAAATACATATAGAAGACAAATTTCAATTAAATGATAGACACTTATACCTTATCAATTTAATGTGGAAAAATATCTTAACATAAATTAATTTAAACTTATCATACATATATATTTTTTGGTTTAAAAATAAGTCCAAATTAAATAGATTAAATAAATATTCATTTAATGTAATTTAGATCTAAAAGTTTATTAAAGAATGTAATTAAATGCACACGCATTTCACATTCAGTAGGAATAGAGTGGGATATAATGTATATTTCTTTCCTTGTTTATTAATTTATTGAATAAAAAAACCATGAGTTAAATAAGTTAATCACTTTGCTAATTATAATATATTTTTCTATATATAAACTCAGACTTTATATGTTTATATAATTAAAAGTGGTGATGTCAATATCATCTTCAGATGGACTGCATTTAACCTAAAAATAAAAATTAAATCATTATTAAAATTTGATTTTCACGGAATATATATAAAAGAATAGGTTGCTTGTTGCTTAAACCATATGTTAGATTTTGAATGATTTGTGTCCAACGTGTTTTTTGGTTCAACCACGAATCATACG
>NC_142168.1:62279356-62368358 GCF_029865625.1 Vigna umbellata
CTTACCTAGTTTTTATTACTTGATACGATTCGGTCACACTTGCCGATTGTTAAACAAGTTTGTGGCGCCGTTTTTCGGTGTTCATAAATTTGTCATCAGTCATCTTCGTCCACTTCTTCAACTTTGTCCACTTCGTCCACTTCCTCCACATCCTCAACTTCGTCCACATCCTCAACTTCGTCCACTTCCTCCAATTCCTCCACTTCCTCAACTTTCTCCACTTCGTCCACCTCCTTCACTTCCTCAACTTCGTCCACTTCGTCAACTACGTCCACATCGCCCACTTCCTCCACTTCCTCCACATCCTCTACTTCCTCCAGTTCCTCAACTTCGTCCAGTTCGTCCAGTTCGCCCCCTTCGTCCACTTCCTCCACTTCGTCCACTTCCTCCACTTCCTTCACTTCCTCGACTTCGTCGACTTCGTCAACTTCCTCCACTTCCTCCATGTCCTCCACTTACACCACTTCGCCATCTTCGTCCACTTCGTCCATTTCGTCCACTTCCTACACTTCCCCTAATTCCTCCACTTCGTCCACTTCCTCCACTTCGTCCACTTCTTCAACTTCGTCAACTTTGTCATCTTCGTCCACTTCGTCCCTTTCGTCCACTTCCTCAACTTCGTCTACTTCGTGAACTTCCTCCACTTCGTCCACTTCCTCCAGTTCCTCAACTTCCTCCACTTCCTCCACTTCCTTCACTTCCTCAACTTCGTCCACTTCGTCATCTTCGTCCACATCGTCCAATTCGTCCACTTCGTCCACTTCCTCAACTTCCTCAACTTCGTCCACTTCATCTGTTTCCTCAACTTACTCAACTTCCTACACTTCCTCCACTTCCTCAACTTCGCCCACTTCGTCCATTTCCTCCATTTCCTTCACTTCCTCCACATCCTCCACTTCCTCAACTTCCTAGACTTCCTCCAGTTCCTCCACTTCCTCCACCTCCTTCACTTCCTCATGTTCGTCCACGTTGTCTTCGTCAACTTCGTCCACGTCGTCAACTTCGTCCACTTCCTCTACTTCGTCCACTTCCTCCACTTCCTCCACTTCCTCAATGATGACAAATTTATGAACACCGAAAAACGGCGCCACAAACTTGTTGAACAATCGGCAAGTGTGACCGAATCGTATCAAGTAATAAAACAAGGTAAGACCAAGTATCGTTTTCCCAAAGGACTCACGGCCTAGTTTAGCTATGTGATTTGTTCATTATTTAAGACTTAAGAACAAATTGATTGTAGGTTTAAATGCAAGAGACAGTAATTAAATATGTATGCATGAATTTGATCAATGGAGAAAAACAGAATACAAACACTTCAATGAATTAGATGGATGAGTATGTTGTTGGGGTTATCAATTTCATCTTATCCACTCTCATATATTTTTAGGAATTCATCATTCTTATCATCAATGCTAATGCCACTCTCTAAATCAACTTCGTCCACATCGCCCACTTCCTCCACTTCCTCCACATCCTCTACTTCCTCGAGTTCCTCAACCTCGTCCAGTTCGTCCAGTTCGTCCCCTTCGTCCACTTCCTCCACTTCCTCCACTTCCTTCACTTCCTCAACTTCGTCGACTTCGTCAACTTCCTCCACTTCCTCCATGTCCTCCACTTCGTCATCTTCGTCCATTTCGTCCATTTCGTCCACTTCCTCCACTTCGTCAACTTCCTCCACTTCCTCCATGTCCTCCACTTCCTCCACTTCGCCATCTTCGTCCACTTCGTCCATTTCGTCCACTTCCTACACTTCCCCTAATTCCTCCACTTCGTCCACTACGTCCACTTCTTCAACTTCGTCAACTTTGTCATCTTCGTCCACTTCGTCCCTTTCGTCCACTTCGTCCACTTCCCCAACTTCGTCCACTTCCCCAACTTCGTCCACTTCGTGAACTTCCTCCACTTCCTCCACTTCGTCCACTTCCTCCAGTTCCTCAACTTCCTCCACTTCCTCCACTTCCTTCACTTCCTCAACTTCGTCCACATCGTCCAATTCGTCCACTTCGTCCACTTCCTCAACTTCCTCAACTTCGTCCACTTCGTCTGTTTCCTCAACTTCCTCAACTTCCTACACTTCCTCCACTTTCTCCACTTCCTCAAGTTCGTCCACTTCGTCCATTTACATCACTTCCTCCACTTCCTCCATATCCTCCACTTCCTCAACTTCCTCCACTTCCTCCAGTTCCTCCAGTTCCTCCACCTCCTTCACTTCCTCATGTTCGTCCACGTCGTCTTTGTCAACTTCGTCCACGTCGTCAACTTTGTGCACTTCCTCAACTTCGTACTTCGTCCATTTCCTCAACTTCCTCCACTTCCTCCACTTCGTCCAGTTCCTCGAGTTCCTCCACTTCCCCCATTTCCTCCACTTCCTCCACTTCACCAACTTCGTCCACTTCCTCCACTTCGTCTATTTCGTTCACTTCCTACACTTCTCCTAATTCCTCCACTTCGTCCACATCCTCCACTTCCTCCACTTCGTCCACTACGTCCACTTCCTCAACCTCGTCCACTTCGCCCACCTCGTCCCGTTCGTCCACTTCCTCAACCTCGTCCACTTCCTCCAGTTCGTCAACTTACTCCAATTCCCCCACTTCCTCCACTTCCTCCACTTCCTCAACTTCGTCCACTTCGTTCACTTCGTCCACTTCGTCAACTTCGTCCACATCGTCCAACTCGTCCAACTCGTCCACTTCCTCAACTTCCTCAACTTCGTCCACTTTGTCTGTTTCCTCAACTCCCTCCACTTCCTGCACTTCCTCAACTTCAACCACTTCCTCAATTTCCCCCACTTCCTCCACTTCCTCGACATCCTCAACTTCGTCCACTTCCTCCACTACCTCCACTTCCTCAACTTCCTCCACTTCCTCCACTTCCTCAACTTCCTCCACTTCCTCCACTTCCTTCACTTCCTTCAGTTCCACAAGTTCGTCTACTTCGTCAACTTCTTCCACGTCGTCAACTTCGTCCACTTCCTCAACTTCGTCTACTTCATCCATTACCTCCACTTCCCCCAACTTCGTCCACTTCCTCCACTTCGTCCACTTCGTGAACTTCCTCGACTTCCTCCACTTCCTCCACTTCCTTCACTTCCTCAACTTCGTCCACTTCGTCATCTTCGTCCACATCGTCCAATTCGTCCACTTCGTCAACTTCCTCAACTTCCTCAACTTCGTCCACTTCGTCCATTTCCTCAACTTCCTCAACTTCCTACACTTCCTCCACTTCCTCCACTTCCTCAACTTCATCCACTTCGTCCATTTCCTCCACTTCCTCCACTTCCTCCACATCCTCCACTTCCTCAACTTCCTCCACTTCCTCTAGTTCCTCCACTTCCTCCACCTCCTTCACTTCCTCATGTTCGTCCACGTCGTCTTCGTCAACTTCGTCCACTTCCTCAACTTCGTCTACTTCGTCCATTTCCTCAACTTCCTCCACTTCCTCCACTTCACCAACTTCGTCCACTTCCTCCACTTCGTCTATTTCGTTCACTTCCTACACTTCTCCTAATTCCTCCACTTCGTCCACATCCTCCACTTCCTCCACTTCCTCGACTTCCGTCACTTCCTCAACTTTGTCCACTTCGTCCCCTTCGTCCACTTCTTCCACTTCGTCATCTTCGTCCACATCGTCAACTTCGTCCACTTCCTCAACTTCGTCTACTTCGTCCATTTCCTCCACTTTGTCCAATTCGTCAACTTCCTGAACTTCATCCACTTCGTCCTCTTCGTTTACTTCCTCCACTTCCCCCACTTCTTCCACTTCGTCCACTTCCTCAATTTCCTCCACTTCCTCCACTTCCTCCACTTCGCCAACTTTGTCCACTTTGTCTATTTCATCCACTTCCTACACTTCCCCTAATTCTTCCACTTTGTCCACTTCCTCCACTTCCTCCACTACGTCCACTTCCTCAACTTCGTCAACTTCATCCACTTCGTCCCGTTCTACCACTCCATCCACTACCTCAACTTCATCCACTTCCTCCACTTTGTCCACTTCTTCAACTTGGTCCACTTTGTCAATTTCGTCCACATCGTCCAATTCGTCCACTTCCTCAACTTCGTCCACTTCGTCTGTTACCTCAACTTCCTCAACTTCCTCCACTTCCTCCACTTCCTCCACTTCCTTAACTTCAACCACTTCCTCCACTTCCCCCACTTCGTACACTTCCTCGACTTCCTAAATTTCGTCCACTTCGTCCCGTTCGTCCACTTCGTCCACTTCCTCAACTTCCTCCACTTCCTCCACTTCCTCCAGTTCCTCCACTTCCTCCACTTCCTCCACTTCCTCCATTTTCGTCCACTTCAGCAACTTTGTCCACTTCCTCCACATCCTCAACTTTGTCCACTTCCTCCACATCCTCAACTTCGTCCACTTCCTCCACTTCGCATCTTCCTCCACTTTGTCAACTTCCTCAACTTCGTCCACTTCCTCAACTTCGTCCACTTCCTCAACTTCGTCCACTTCCTCCAATTCGTCCACTTCCTCAACTTTCTCCACTTCGTCCACTTCCTTCACTTCCTCAACTTCGTCCACTTCGTCAAGTTCCTCAACTACGTCCACATCGTCCTCTTCCTCCACTTCCTCCACATCCTCCACTTTCGCAACTTCGTCCACTTTGTCCCCTTCGTCCACTTCGTCGACTTCCTCCACTTCCTTCACTTCCTTCACTTCCTTAACTTCGTCCACTTCCTCAACTTCGTCAACTTCGTCCATTTCCTCCATGTCCTCCACTTCCTCCACTTCGCCATCTTCGTCCATTTCGTCCACTTCCTACACTTCTCCTAATTCCTCCACTTCGTCCACTTCCTCCACTTTGTCCACTAGGTCCACTTCTTCAACTTCGTCAATTTGTCATCTTCGTCCACTTCGTCCCTTTCGTCTACTTCGCCACTTCCTCACCTTCGTCCACTTCCTGCACTTCGTCCACTTCCTCGAATTCCTCCACTACCTCCACTTTCTCCACTTTGTTCACTTCCTCAACTTCGTCCACTTCGTCAACTTCGTCCACATCGCCCATTCATCCACTTCCTCCACTTCCTCAATTTCCTCCACTTCCTCTACTTCCTCCACATCCTCCAGTTCCTACACTTCCTCCACTTCGTAGACTTCATCCGTTTCGTCCAATTAGTCAACTTCCTTCACCTCCTTAAGTTTGTCCGCATCGTCAACTTCGTCCACTTCATCATCTTCGTCCACTTCGTCAACTTCGTTCTCTTCGTCCACTTCGTCAACTTCCTCAACTTCGTCCACTTCCTCCAATTCCTCCACTTCCTCAACTTTCTCCACTTCGTCCACTTCGTTCACTTCCTCAACTTCGTCCACTTAGTCAACGTCGTCCACTTCGTCCACCTCCTCCACTTTCTCCACTTCCACCACTTCCTACACTTCCTTCACTTCGCAGACTTCATCCGTTTCGTCCACTTCCTTCACCCCCTCAGGTTCGTCCGCAGCGTCAACTTCGTCCACTTCGTCATTGATAACGGTTGAAAAACCGTTATTTTTATGCTTAAAATTGATACCAAAAGCAACCTTTAAGACTTAGAAACTAGCTTGAACTCATATTTTTATGTTAGTTTTTGAATAAGAGAGTTGAAAGTGAATTTAATGGTTTTGTGCAAGATTCCCTTGATTTTGTAGGCTAATTGAATGATTTGAAAGAAGAATTGAAGTACCGAATGATTGGAATGCTGAAAAGTCAACCAGAAACCAGAAAAGTCAACCAGTGAACCAGAAAAGTCAACTAGTCAACCAGAAAAGTTAACCAGTCAACCAGAATGCTAAAAAGTCAACTAGAATACAGAAAAAGTTACGCTGAGCGGTAAAATACTGCTGAGCGGCTCTTTTCAGGTGCCAAAATCACCGCTGAGGGGCGAAAACAGCAGTTGGGGGCAAAATGGATCATGCGCTATTACCGCTCAACGGTAAAATACCGCTGAGCGCCATTCTAAGTGGGCTTGGACTGGTTTTCTTTTGTTTTTATGGGCCTGGGCCTAATTTTCTGTATTTTTAGAATAGTATATAAGCTTTAGGACGTCCTAGGGTTTGTATCTTTGGCTGGGAGGAAGTAGAAACACATTTTTCACCCCTTGGGGGTAGATTGGGAGATGGTGACAGCTCTCCTCTTCTCTTTCTAGGGTTTTTCTATCTCTTTCATTCCTTCATTATTGTTCATCTAGTTTCACCATTTATATGGTGAACTAAACCTTGTATTGTTGTTGGGGAATCAATGTAGTCTTGTGAAACTCTCATATATGGAATTTGTGTTTTAACATCTTATTTAAGATATATGCTTTCTTTCATCATTAGTTAGGGTTTTTCCTCTTTGCTTAAAGCTTGCTTTGTTTAACTCATTCATTGCCATGATTATTGATTTTGTTGATATGGGAACGTACGAGGAAATCTAGATCCGGGGAATTTCTCCCAATAGCATATTGGTTGCCTTTAAGCTTCTGCACTTCAGAATTAATTACTAGGAATGCTAGGAATTGTATGAACTCGTAATTAAGGATAGGCCTTCTTGCAAGGTGATTTAGAGAGTGGCATTAGCAATTGATGAAAAGAATGATGAATTCCTAAAGTGTATGAGAGTGAACAAGATGAAATTGATAACCCCAACAACATACTCATCCATTTAATTCATTAAAGTGTTTGTTTTCCTCTTTTCCATTGATCAAAATTCATGCATACATGTTTAATTACTGTCTTTTTCATTTAAACCTACAATCAATTGTTTACAAGTCTCAAATAATCAACAAATCATATAACTAACTAGGCCGTGAGTCCTTTGGGAGAACGATACTTGGTCTTACCTAGTTTTATTACTTGATATGATTCGGTCACAGTTGCCGATTGTTAAACAAGTTTGTGGCGCCGTTTTTCGGTGTTCATAAATTTGTCATCAGTCATCCTCGTCCACTTCTTCAACTTTGTCCACTTCGTCCACTTCCTCCACATCCTCAACTTCGTCCACTTCCACCAATTCCTCCACTTCCTCAACTTTCTCCATTTCGTCCACCTCCTTGACTTCCTCAACTTCGTCCACTTCGTCAACTACGTCCACATTGCCCACTTCCTCCACTTCCTCCACATCGTCTACTGATGGACAAATTTATGAACACCAAAATATGATGTCACAAACTTGTTTTCAATCGGCAAGTATGACCGAATCGTTCAAGTAATAAACTTAGTTAGACCAAGTATCGTTCTTCCCAAAGGACTCACGGCCTAGTTTAGTTATGTGGTTTCTTAATTAACTAAGACTTACAAACGAATTAATTGAGGTTTAAAATGCAAGACAGAAAATAAATATGTATGCATGAATTTTGATCAATGGCAAAAAGCAAAAGATAAACACTTTCAATGAAATATAGATATGAATATGTTGTTGGGGGTCAATTTCATCTTATCCACTCTCATATATTTTTAGGAATTCAACAGTCAAATCATCATTGTTAATGCCACTCTCTAATGTACCTTTCCAGAAGGCTTCTCCCTAATCACGAGTTCATACAATTCCTAGCATTCCTAATGATCAGTTCATAAGTGCAGGAGCTTAATGACAACCAATATAAAATTGGGAGAAATTCCCCGGATCTAGACTTCCCCGTACGTGCCCGTATCGACAAAACCAATAATCATGCATCGAATGAGTTAAACAATGCAAGCATTAAGCAAAGAGGAAAAACCCTAACTAAGGATGAAAAGAAAGCATAAGTCTTAATTAAAAGATGTAAAAATAGATTCCATATATGAGAGTTTCACAAGATTACATTGATTCCCCAACAAACATACAGAGTTTAGTTCACCATATTCATGGTGAACCTAGATGAATTACAATGAAAGAATGAAAGAATAAACCCTAAAAAGGTGAAGAGGAAGCCTCAGCATCCAAGATCCTCCTTCAAAGGGGTGGAAGAGAGAGTGTTTGCTTCGTTTCAGCCAAAGATGCCTAACCCTAGGAAACCCTAAAGCTTATATATCATTCGTAAATTACAAAAAGTCAAATCCAAGCCAATTAAAGTGCCGCTCAGCGGTAAAATACCGCTCAGCGGTGAGTGCGTGACTTGTTTTCTCCCCTCAGCGGACCTTACGTGACTTCCAGAGTACCGCTCAGCGGTGAGTGCGTGACTTGTTTGCTCCCCTCAGCGGCCATTTTGCCCCTCAGCGGACCTCCCGCAACTCCTGAGTGCCGCTCAGCGGTAAACTGCCGCTGAGCGGTGACTTCGGCTTCTCCTTTTGCACTTTTTATTGTCTTTTCTGATTTCATCTCTCTCCTTCTTCACTTCTTTCACCAAATTCACCTTAAAACCTGCACAAAAACACTGAAATCAAGCATAAACCTGTCCAGCTCTCTTATTTCTAAAAACATGAGGAAAAACATGATTTCAAGCTAGTTTCTAAGTGTAAAGGTTGCTTTTAGTGTCATTTTTAATCATGAAAATAACAGTTTTTCAACTGTTATCACAACCCCGAACTTAGAACTTTGCTTGTCCTCAAGCAAACAAGATGTAACTCTATCTTCAACCAATTCATATGATGATTCACTCATTCTAAAAATCCTCTTTTTCATGATAAGTAACAACTTCACTCAAACTTATGACCAAGAGTTCAATCAAGATGTGCACATGCTTTAGTGTTCACAAAGTCATTTAAATTCCAACAAATGCTATTTTCATGAATGATCAATCAATTAAGCATGGATGTTCATGTATTCATGTAATATTTCCTCACTCAGTCAAGTGTTTCACTCACACTCAAGTGTATAAGAGATGATCACTCATTCACTCTACTATCACAATGTCACATGAATCAAATTTGCCTTTCATTTTACCACAATCAAAAACATTCACAAGCATGCATCATCACAAGGACTTTTCTATGGCTTATAATGTGGCTGGGCTAACAAGAAAATTGGTTTTTCTGGATCACAAAATCCTTGAGTTAAGAGAATCATACAACACAATCATCTTATTCTTTCCCAACTTTCTTTTGCCTTTGCATTGAGCTTTGCTTCTTTTTCTTTTCTTTTCTTTTTCTATGCATATTCTTACTTTTTAGCTCTTAGCTCAATGCTTTTCATGTTTTCCCAACAACCCCAAACTTGAACATTTAACAATACCACACAAGATCTTCTACTTAACTCAAGGTAAAGATTTTCAGTGTATATTCAAGGCTAAGGGTTCAAAGGATAGAACACACAGTGTTCTCTTTTAGTGGGCTAATTTTATGAATTGGGCCAATAAAAAGGTTTTCAACAAATGGCCTTGATCATATGATGCAAAACAAGCAATTGATTCACTCATAGAAAACCTGGGCAAAATCATTCATGCTTTCAAAGTAATAGCATTCAACAATAACAACTCTAGAGCTCAAAATCTCACATATAAGCTCATTCACATTTGACGTATACATCCTGCTTAATTTCACAATCACAATCATGATATCATGCATTTGTTCACAAAGCTTGTGAATCACCTGTATAAGCATTTTAATGTGCACATTATCTCAACATCAATCAATCATAAGCATAATTCAGTATTACTTATCACACAATCACAGTTAATAGCAAACCATCACAAGAAACCAGGTTTCAAATAGAATACATCAAACCCTAATCTAAAAGACAGAAACAAATAAGTTCAGAAAACTTAAACCACAAAACATAAGCACATGATAGCATTCATCAGTAAATGCTATCTCAGCTCCTCATCAATCTGAGTTGTCCTCTGTATCTTCCTCTTCCTCCTCATCTTCATCATCTTCAAATGCATCATCCTCATCAGCTTCATCTTCTTCCATATCTCTAGCTGAAGCTTCAGCTGCTTCAGCTCCTCCTCCATGCACTCGCTCCTCTGGCCAAGCTACCACATTATGGAATTCATCCATAGTCCACCTGTGGGCTGGAGGTGTATCATACATCCCCACAATCATCTCAGCAGTGGCCACCTGCCCTCTGTGAATGGACTGCAACTGAGCACCTATAAGAGACATGTACATGTCCCTCATCTGGAATGGTTCTGCTTCATGTGTATCAGCAGATGTCTGGCTCTGTGCTGGCCCTCTCTCTCTACGAGCCCGGCGTGGTGGAACTGGCTGAGCTGCATCATCACCTCCACAGTACTGTCTATAATAGGCCTCATCAATAGCTTTTCTTGGCCTCTCAAATGGTGGAGCAGAAGTGTCCACCCCAGCTATCTTGCAAAGGTGCGTGATCAAAGAAGGATGTCCCAGTGGTGCTTTGTTGTTTGAAGTATTGGCGCACACACTAATCTCATCAGCTATCACCTGCCCAATATTAACATTCAAGTTTCTGATAGCATAGTAGATGAAGAATGCCCTGCTGAGAGTAATATCTAACACATGTGAACATGGCTGAATGTTGGCATGAGAAAACGCCATCCAATACTTTGCAAGAGGAGTCAAATCTGTCCTCCTAATGTTAACCACTGAGCCAGATCGATTCCTTTAGAAGTGTCCTCCAGGTATACACAGTACTCTCTCCACATCCTCATAATCAGCACCTTCCTCCATGCAAAGAGCAAACTGGCACTGCTCACCAGCCCATACAGTGTCCAGAAAGTTATTGATTGAATCAGGATCATACCTGATAGCATGTCCTCTGACATAGCCCAAATAATTCTCAGCTGGATAATCACCAATCTTCTTTGCATTGGTGTAAAATTCCTTAACCACAGCTATGTTGGCAGGTGCAGGATAAGTGGCTAGCTTTCCCCAGTCATTCCCTAAAACTTGCTCTCCAAATTGAGGAGCAAGGTTAGGTATCATTCCAACCTTTCTCTCCATCAGAAGTCTCCTGTCCTGAACCACTTTAAAGTGCTTCTCATGTTTCCTAGAGAGGAACCTGCTAGAGTGGGGTTGCTCTGGTTCCTTTTCCTTTCTCTTGGTTGCCATGGTTTTCAATCTTTTTCCTGAAGATGATGCCATTCCTACATTCAAACAAATACAAAACCACAGAACATGATGTTAATCATTAGTAAAACAAAGAACACAACTCCTTTCGAAGCTAAACCATCGCTGAGGGCCAGAATTTCCCCTCAGCGCCACCAGTACCACATTCCAGATCACACAAAAACAAAAAAAATCAAATCTGGCAGAGTGCCGCTCAGCGGCAGTTTACCCCTCAGCGGTAACTCTGCAGATTTTTGAAAAACCTGTTTTAAAGCTTTCCTAACTCCACCCAAATGCAATTTTCAGTTTTCCAGTTCATAATCATGCAGTTTAATCGGTTCAAACATCAAATATATCATCAAATCATGCCAAGAAATCAAAACCCCTAAATCTTCATGCTTTAACCATCATATTCAAAATCAAAACCCTAGGATGAACAAAATGCATTTTACTTACTTGGGTGGAGATACTAGATGCAATGAGAATGCTTCCAAGCTAGAATGCTCTCTTCCAACCCCAAACTTTGATGGCACACTAGTGAAAAAGTGAGTGGAAGAGAAATTTTCTTAAGAAGGAAGAGTGAAAAGATGTGGAAAACCTTGGAGAAGGTATGTGAGAGTGTTTGTGCAAAGAAAAGTCTGAAAGTGTGAAAGAATGCGCAGCTTAGGGTTTAAAAATACCCTAATGGGCTCGGGTCCCGCTAAGGGGAACTAAAACCCTATTCTGCGAGAGTACCGCTCAGCGGTAAAGTACCGCTCAGCGGTAAAGTACCGCTCAGCGGCACTTTCGTGAAGTGCTCTTCTCCTTCTTTTCTTAACCTACGTGCCTCCCATATGTGCCCCTCACTGGTTCCCTGCAATTTAATGTTCAAAATGCTTATGCAAACCCTAACTAAAACAAATCAACAAAAATATTCAATCAACTGGGTTGCCTCCCAGGTAGCGCTTGTTTGACGTCACGAGCCTGACCCAAAATCCACCAACACCCTTCAGTAGGTGCAAAATTTTCTTACCAACACCCATCAGTAGGTGTTACAGCCATTGTATCCTTCAGTAGATACTTAACCACCTAGCATCCTTCAGTAGATGCTGTATCCAACAAAATAAATACAAAAATAATGTCCACAAATTAAAAATTACAAAACCAAAATAAAATTAAAAGTTCTTAAATCAACTGGGTTGCCTCCCAGCAAGCGCTCTTTTAACGTCATTAGCTTGACCCAAGCTCAAGTTCCTTCTTCTTTTTCTTCTTTCTACTGAACTTCTTCAAAAATTTGATCAAACCAGGAACCTGTTGCAATGTCTCAATCATAGGAACTTTAATCTCCAATTTCTTGAAGATTTCCATAAAGCACTTGAATTTCTTTTCCTTCCTATGATTCTTCTTTAGATGAGGATGGGATTTTTCATATGATTCCTTCTTCTTTCCTCTCATCTTCTTTTTCTTCCTTTTTCTCTCCCTAAATTTTCTCTTTTTCTTTTCTTTTATTTTTTTCTTCCCTTTTCTTTTTCTCCTCAACTTCTTTATTTTCACACAAATTTTCTTTCTCTCTTCTCTCTCAACCACTTCTTTTTCTTTTTCTTCATCTTTATCTTTCTCACTCAACTCTTCTTTCTCTTTTCTCTCTACCCTTTCCTCATCTCCCTTTAATTTTTCCTCATCAAGAATCTTGTCACTTTCAGTGATAATGACTTGCCCTTCCTCCTTAAGGTTAACTTCAGTATTAACATCATCATTCAATCTCTGATTGATGTAACGAAGTTGCATCTCCATTCTTTTACATGATTCTTCAATGCTTTTCTGAGTAGAGTCGGAATTTTTCAAAAATCGTTGAAGGGTGTCCTCCAACCTATCCAAACTTCCTGATAGAAAGGGTTGTTGCTGCCATTGTTGTTGTGGTTGGTTCTCAAATTGTCCAGCAGCTTGCCAAAATTGGCTTTGATCCATGCTTGAGTGAGGTTCCCACCAGTGGTTGAGATTACTTTGGTAGAATTGAGTGCCCATATAGTTAAATTCTTGACCAAATTGCATTCTGCAGACATTAGGCACAAAACCCTAAAAACAATTGTTAGCACAAAAAGATAGAGAAAAAAAAATCAAAGGATATAATTGAAAAGATAAGAAGATAGGAAATAAAAACAGAAAAATAAAAACAGAAAAATAAAATAAAATAAAATAAAATACAAACAGAAAATAAAATAAAATAAAATAAAATCTAATCTAATCAAATAAAATAAAATCAAATAAAAACCGAAAAATAAAAACAGAAAATAAAAACAGAAAACAGAAAAACAGAAAACAACAAAAAAAATAAAATCAAATCAAATAAAATACAAACTGAAAAATAAAAACAGAAAAATAAAATAAAATAAAATAAAATTCGAAATTTAAATTAAAAATAAAAAAAATAAGTCAAAGATAATCAATAATCACACAAATTAACCAGTTAAACCACGAGTCCCCGGCAACGGCGCCAAAAACTTGATGGACAAATTTATGAACACCAAAATATGATGTCACAAACTTGTTTTCAATCGGCAAGTATGATTGAATCGTTCAAGTAATAAACTTAGTTAGACCAAGTATCGTTCTTCCCAAAGGACTCACGGCCTAGTTTAGTTATGTGGTTTCTTAATTAACTAAGACTTACAAACGAATTAATTGAGGTTTAAAATGCAAGACAGAAAATAAATATGTATGCATGAATTTTGATCAATGGCAAAAAGCAAAAGATAAACACTTTCAATGAAATATAGATATGAATATGTTGTTGGGGGTCAATTTCATCTTATCCACTCTCATATATTTTTAGGAATTCAACAGTCAAATCATCATTGTTAATGCCACTCTCTAATGTACCTTTCCAGAAGGCTTCTCCCTAATCACGAGTTCATACAATTCCTAGCATTCCTAATGATCAGTTCATAAGTGCAGGAGCTTAATGACAACCAATATAAAATTAGGAGAAATTCCCCGGATCTAAACTTCCCCGCACGTGCCCGTATCGACAAAACCAATAATCATGCATCGAATGAGTTAAACAATGCAAGCATTAAGCAAAGAGGAAAAACCCTAACTAATGATGAAAAGAAAGCATAAGTCTTAATTAAAAGATGTAAAAACAGATTCCATATATGAGAGTTTCACAAGATTACATTGATTCCCCAACAAACATACAGAGTTTAGTTCACCATATTCATGGTGAACCTAGATGAATTACAATGAAAGAATGAAAGAATAAACCCTAAAAAGGTGAAGAGGAAGCCTCAGCATCCAAGATCCTCCTTCAAAGGGGTGGAAGAGAGAGTGTTTGCTTCGTTTCTGCCAAAGATGCCTAACCCTAGGAAACCCTAAAGCTTATATATCATTCGTAAATTACAAAAAGTCAAATCCAAGCCCATTAAAGTGCCGCTCAGCGGTAAAATACCGCTCAGCGGTGAGTGCGTGACTTGTTTGCTCCCCTCAGCGGCCATTTTGCCCCTCAACGGACCTCCCGCAACTCCTGAGTGCCGCTCAGCGGTAAACTGCCGCTGAGCGGTGACTTCGGCTTCTCCTTTTGCACTTTTTATTGTCTTTTCTGATTTCATCTCTCTCCTTCTTCACTTCTTTCACCAAATTCACCTTAAAACCTGCACAAAAACACTGAAATCAAGCATAAACCTGTCCAGCTCTCTTATTTCTAAAAACATGAGGAAAAACATGATTTCAAGCTAGTTTCTAAGTGTAAAGGTTGCTTTTAGTGTCATTTTTAATCATGAAAATAACAGTTTTTCAACTGTTATCATCTACTTCCTCCAGTTCCTCAACTTCGTCCAATTCGTCCAGTTCGCCCCCTTTGTCCACTTCCTCCACTTCGTCCACTTCCTTCACTTCCTCGACTTCGTTGACTTTGTCAACTTCCTCCACTTCCTCCATGTCCTCCACTTCCTCCACTTCGCCATCTTCGTCCACTTCGTCCATTTCGTCCACTTCCTACACTTCCCCTAATTCCTCCACTTCGTCCACTTCCTCCACTTCGTCCACTGCGTCCACTTCTTCAACTTTGTCATCTTCGTCAACTTCGTCCCTTTCGTCCTCTTCCTCAACTTCGTCCACTTCGTGAACTTCCTCCACTTCGTCCACTTCCTCCAGTTCCTCAACTTCCTCCACTTCCTCCACTTCCTTCACTTCCTCAACTTCGTCCACTTCGTCATCTTCGTCCACATCGTCCAATTCGTCCACTTCGTCCACTTCCTCAACTTCCTCAACTTCATCCACTTCGTCCGTTTCCTCAACTTCCTCAACTTCATCCACTTCGTCCATTTCCTGCACTTCCTCCACTTCCTCCACATCCTCCACTTCCTCAAATTCCTACACTTCCTCCAGTTCCTCCACTTCCTCCACCTCCTTCACTTCCTCATGTTCGTCCACGTTGTCTTCGTCAACTTCGTCAACTTCGTCCACTTCCTCAACTTCCTCCACTTCCTCCACTTCCTCAATGATGACAAATTTATGAACACCGAAAAACGGCGCCACAAACTTGTTGAACAATCGGCAAGTGTGACCGAATCGTATCAAGTAATAAAACAAGGTAAGACCAAGTATCGTTTTCTGATACGCGGGGACCAAGGCTAATTAGTTTAGTATAGTATTTCTTTTACTTTTATTAAAAACATGTGTAAAAGGTGTTAGGCATGTGCTAGATAGGAGGGACTTTTAGTCCTATATATAGACATGCCACCACCTCTTGTAAGGGACTTTTGAGAATAATGAATTAAACTTTCTGTAAAGAGAACTCCAGAAATTAATTCCCTTGAAAGTCAAAGCTAGAGAATCCCAAAGGATCTCCTCTAGCCACCTTCCCTTCACACCATCCATTCTCTCATTTTCCAAATCAGATTTTTCTTTCAGCCACCCTACATCACGCTCCTCCAATCATTTACTTCCACGTGGCTTGTGTCATCCCATCGCTGATACGCGAGCCTGTCCCTGGAAGGCTCCTACGCTAACTCCTCATTTTGTTCTCTCTCAACCATTCGAGAGAGCAAACTGTCACTCTCGCGTTCTTTTTGCTTCCAGCGCACATCCTCAACCATTTTCCTCACAATCTACCATCACACCTCTCACGTAAATCATTTTCCACCGATTAGTTACCTTCTCGCCGACTAAAATCACTTCTCCACCGTTCCAAATCCGCTTCCGCACCAAACCCTAGGTTTTCCACCGAACAAACCTCCAATCCTAGTTCTTCCGCTGCCTCATCTGTTTCTCCTTGGCAGAATCTGAGGATTCCCGGTCAAATCTGCTTCTTCCGTTGTTTTCCGGTTCTTCAGCTCGATCAAGTCCAGATTTCACGACGTCTCCGGATTCAGCTCAAGCCGTCAGCTATCATGTGGTATTCAGAGCCTAGGTTAGGCGCGTCCGCTTGAGCTAAGTATCTCGTTTCTCTCTGATCTGAGTTACTCTTCGTCGATTCTCAAATTTTTTCTGTCTCGATCTGTTCTCTGTTCTTGAGATTCAATCTGTGCGTTTGGTTTTTTTCAAATTATTCGTGTTGTTCATTATGATTCCTTCTCTGTCTTGTGTTGATTCATGTGTTTTTGGTCTTGATCTGTTCATTAGGTTTTTGCTTGAGTCATTTCTTGTATGCTAACCTTGTTTTGGTTGTGTCTTTCATCATCTTAATCGGTCCAAATTTTTTGTTGAGTCATTTTCATTGCTGAATCATATTCTGTCATGTTTACAGTCATGTTTAATTGCTTAAAATGTCATAAATTTTGTGTTCAAAGCTGTGTTGAGTTTTTTCTGAGATTCTGGAATATATGATCAGTGGCTATAAATCTTGTGGATCTTTTATTTGCTTTATTAATCTGATCTCAAGTCAGTTGCTCTGCTGTTTTTGTCATTCCATTACCTTGTTTATCTTAGCCATTTTCCTGATTGAGAAATCTGATTCCATTCTGGTTTTTGGGATTTGAAAGAAGGTAAGTGTGAATGGTAGCATATTAGGTGGTAGTGATCCACAGGATTCTCTGGCCTAGACTGAAAATTTCTCTTTTAAACTTTTCATTTGAGTGTTTTAAATTTTTAAAGAGAAACCTCAGTGCTGTGAGCTTTGTAAGGCTAATTTAGCCTAAATTCGTTGGCATTTGCATGAGAGTTCAGTTTCAATTAACCATTTGTTGACTGTGTTTATTGTGCAGGAAAAGAAATTGGAGTAATTACATTGGATCAGCTGTGCTTTATTTCAACTGCAATCACTGTTATTTTCAGTTGATTACTTATTGCCTGGTGATGCTATTTGTGCTTGTGAATGTTAAACTGTCATTGCACTCATTTTAGTTTCAAACATTGCTTGCTGAATTCATTGATATACTCACTGTTTTGAAAGTGAATTGTTGATTTTATGGTTTAATTGGGCATGTTGAATGTTGCTTCTGATTTAATAAAGACCTATGGGACTTGGTAGATGCATAGGAATTGCAAATAATGTGCTGATTGTTTTATGATCATTTCTGGAATTGCAAGAACACTGTTTTAAAACTGCCAATTTCTGATTTGCCTCACAATACTCTGTCCATTGATTTGATTAGCATGGTCCACTGATTTCTGAATTAGTTTAGGACATTATTCTTGACTGGTTTGGTCCATTGTTTCTGTCCAGTGTAATTCATTGAATTGTTGAAAAGGCTGCTCTAGTCATAATCAGTTGTGCATCAATCTGTTTTAATTACCAATGTATCAACCAGTTTTCACAAGTGATTAAAGCACCTAAATTCCAGTTCTGCCTTGGTGGTTGAATTAATTAGGTGGTTATTTTCTGCATTGAATTACATCCAATCTGAATTTAATTCACTGTGCTGGATTCTGTTGCTGGATTCTGTTGAGATTTAGGTGTGCAGAGCTGATGTGAATGAATCATTAGTTGAGCAGAATATTACTGAAGAAACAGTAGCAGAAAAAAAAAAAAACCTCAGTGTGGAGCTTGGAACAGGCTAGAAACAACCATTCAAACAGGGAAGTTGCCTAATTTACCCTTTGTTATGAATTGATATTCTGTTTTAGCTTGTAAGTGATGTAAGTGATAATATTGAATGAATATCCTGCTGATTTTGGTTGAAAATTAACTATGCAGAATATTTGGAACCGTTTGAGAGCAAATAGGAATGATGTTTGAGAGTTTAGTTTGAGCAGATGTTTATTGAGAAAACAGCAACCTAAGCACTTCCTGTGGAAGTTTTGAACTGACGGGATTTTCTTTTACCTTAAATGGCTTATGCTTTGCTTGAACTGTTCTTGTCATGGTTTGTAATTACTTGTACTGTGTGAATTGTTGATGTTGGTCTGAATATCTGTGCAGGTTTTCTCTGTGCAACACATAGTACTGGACAGTCAATAGGAACCTTTCTATGTGCAACACATAGTACTGGACAGTCAATAGGAACCTTTCTCTGCATCAAGTGTACAAGCCCAAGAAAAGGGAATACTCATTTAATTGTAAATTCCCTCTTTCAATATGTTCGTTAACTGTCTCTGATCCAGCTTTGTACATTTGTGATTGTAGAGTTGAACCCAAGAGCTAGGAGACTCCAACGTTGTCCAGAAGCAACCAAAAAGTGGAACACTAGCTTCTTCATGCGGATTTGAATCAGGACCAGGATTGAAGCATAGCTGTTATTTTTTTTTAATTGTTTCTTCATCTGGTGTTGTAATAGGCTATATTGTTAGTTTTCTTAATTTCATTGTAAAAGGCCATTCAAAGTCCAAGTGTCTTGGAAGAGTCCTTGGTGCTCTTTCAACTCTTGGCAAAACTTTTCTTGTTTGTGTTTAATTTCTTTTAGTGTCTTACGTTTAGGGTGATTTAGAAGAGTCTCGTTTATTAGTGTTTAATTGTTGTGATTGTTTGTGAGTTGTATCCTTTGATTTTAAAAGAGATTTTAGTTTAAAGGATAACTAGTAGTAACCTAAGACATTTCTGGCAAGGCAAGACTTGGTACTTAAGCAGTCTTCATGACTCACCTCTCTTACCTGGGACTTGTCTAAGTGTGAATCTTGTATATCTTTTACACTAGAAAAACTTTTAGAAACAAAGATGTTTTGTTATTCATACAAGTCTTCTAGGAATTTTAATTTTGATAAGCAACTTAGTTACAAAGAAATCAAAAGAGAACATGATAAAGCTAGAAGGAAGTCTTGTTCATCTTATGAATTTGATAGGATTGAAGATGATTTATATAAACAAGCTAGTGAAAACATTCCATTCTTTGGTGATGATATTGGTGCATTAACATACCTAGCTTGGGAAAAGGAAATTAATGACATGCATTCATTCATGGTGAGAAAAAGTAAATATGAATCCTTCTATTCTAGAGAGAATGAATCTTATATTCTTAGTCTTTACACTTCTAGTTTTAAAAAGCATGCAAGAGAGTGGTGGGATGATAGGCAATATCATGTTGAGATAGGTAGACAATATCCCATTCATGATTGGAATGAATTGAAAGCTTGTATGAGAAGAAAATTTGTGCCTCGAGAAATTGAAAGGAACTTAGAACTTATGAGAGAGCTTATTAGAAAAGGTGAGTCATTCATTCAAAATTTAAGTGGGTTCTCCCGTAGGGAAAGTGAGTTTCTAGAAAAACTCAAGAGGCTATGGGAAGAGACAAGCAAACATAGAATTGAGAGGTTAAAAAGAGAAAAACAAAAGCAAGAAGTAAGAGAAAAAAGAGAAATAGAGAGAAGAGAAGAGGAAGAACGAAATAAAAGAAAAGAGGAAGAGAGAAAGAGAAGAGAAGAGGAAGAAAACAAGAGAAGAGATGAGGAAGAAAGAGAAGAAGAGAAAAGAAGAGAGAAAGAGAGAAAAGAAACACATAGAAGAGAAAAGGAAGAAGTTGAAAGGATAGAAATGGAAGAAAAGAAATCAAAGCAACTAAGGGCAACATCTCCTCCTACATTAGAAGTCAAACTCTTAAGGGGAGGTTTTCTATCCTCTCACTCTTATCCATTTATATTTGAATTTTCCAAATTTCACTTTTCTTTCAAAGAATTGGCCACTCCATCTTTAAAAATGTTATCACTTTCAACACATGCAAATTTCCAACTTGGGTTATGGTTACCTTTATGGTTACCAATAACTCAAGATACAAATAAAATTTCAAATGAAGAAAGGTTTCTTTGTTATATTAAAATTAAAAATTTCAAAATTTGGAAACCTTCTTCTACACATATTCTTTTATATATCTTATTGGGTCAAAGAAAACTAATTAGAGATATGTTTGATGCTTATTGCAAATGGATATTTGACCCAGGAGGAACCCTTATGAAGCTAACAAAAATAAGTCTTCAAAAGCACCATCAGATTTGAGGACAAATCCTTTCCAAGGGGGAGGGGATGATACGCGGGGACCAAGGCTAATTAGTTTAGTATAGTATTTCTTTTACTTTTATTAAAAACATGTGTAAAAGGTGTTAGGCATGTGCTAGATAGGAGGGACTTTTAGTCCTATATATAGACATGCCACCACCTCTTGTAAGGGACTTTTGAGAATAATGAATTAAACTTTCTGTAAAGAGAACTCCAGAAATTAATTCCCTTGAAAGTCAAAGCTAGAGAATCCCAAAGGATCTCCTCTAGCCACCTTCCCTTCACACCATCCATTCTCTCATTTTCCAAATCAGATTTTTCTTTCAGCCACCCTACATCACGCTCCTCCAATCATTTACTTCCGCGTGGCTTGTGTCATCCCATCGCTGATACGCGAGCCTGTCCCTGGAAGGCTCCTACGCTAACTCCTCATTTTGTTCTCTCTCAACCATTCGAGAGAGCAAACTGTCACTCTCGCGTTCGTTTTGCTTCCAGCGCACATCCTCAACCATTTTCCTCACAATCTACCATCACACCTCTCACGTAAATCATTTTCCACCGATTAGTTACCTTCTCGCCGACTAAAATCACTTCTCCACCGTTCCAAATCCGCTTCCGCACCAAACCCTAGGTTTTCCACCGAACAAACCTCCAATCCTAGTTCTTCCGCTGCCTCATATGTTTCTCCTTGGCAGAATCTGAGGATTCCCGGTCAAATCTGCTTCTTCCGTTGTTTTCCGGTTCTTCAGCTCGATCAAGTCCAGATTTCACGACGTCTCCGGATTCAGCTCAAGCCGTCAGCTATCATTTTCCCAAAGGACTCACGGCCTAGTTTAGCTATGTGATTTGTTGATTATTTAAGACTTAAGAACAAATTGATTGTAGGTTTAAATGCAAGAGACAGTAATTAAATATGTATGCATGAATTTGATCAATGGAGAAAAACAGAATACAAACACTTCAATGAATTAGATGGATGAGTATGTTGTTGGGGTTATCAATTTCATCTTATCCACTCTCATATATTTTTAGGAATTCATCATTCTTATCATCAATGCTAATGCCACTCTCTAAATCAACTTCGTCCACATCGCCCACTTCCTCCACATCCTCTACTTCCTCCAGTTCCTCAACCTCGTCCAGTTCGTCCAGTTCGCCCCCTTCGTCCACTTCCTCCACTTCCTCCACTTCCTCGACTTCCTCCACTTCCTCCACTTCCTCGACTTCCTCCTTTTCCTCCACTTCCTTCACTTCCTGAACTTCGTCGACTTCGTCAACATCCTCCACTTCCTCCATGTCCTCCACTTCCTCCACTTCGCTATCTTCGTCCACTTCGTCCATTTCATCCACTTCCTACACTTCCCCTAATTCCTCCACATCGTCCACTTCCTCCACTTCGTCCACTACGTCCACTTCTTCAACTTCGTCAACTTTGTCATCTTCGTCCACTTCGTCCCTTTCGTCCACTTCCTCAACTTCGTCCACTTCATGAACTTCCTCCACTTCCTCCACTTTGTCCACTTCCTCCAGTTCCTCAACTTCCTCCACTTCCTCCACTTCCTTCACTTCCTCAACTTCGTCCACTTCGTCATCTTCGTCCATCGTCCAATTCGTCCACTTCGTCCACTTCCTCAACTTCCTCAACTTCGTCCATTTCCTCAACTTCCTCAACTTCCTACACTTCCTCCACTTCCTCCACTTCCTCAACTTCGTCCACTTCGTCCATTTCCTCCACTTCCTCCACTTCCTCCACATCCTCCACTTCCTCAACTTTCTCCACTTCCTCCAGTCCCTCCACCTCCTTCACTTCCTCATGTTCGTCCACGTCGTCTTTGTCAACTTCGTCCACGTCGTCAACTTTGTCCACTTCCTCAACTTTGTCTACTTCGTCCATTGCCTCAACTTGCTCCACTTGCTCCACTTCTTCCACTTCCTCCAGTTCCTCCACTTCCCCCATTTCCTCCACTTCCTCCACTTCACCAACTTCGTCCACTTCCTCCACTTCGTCTATTTCGTTCACTTCCTACACTTCTCCTAATTCCTCCACTTCGTCCACATCCTCCACTTCCTCCACTTCGTCCACTACGTCCACTTCCTCAACTTCGTCCACTTCGCCTACCTCGTCCCGTTCGTCCACTTCCTCAACCTCGTCCACTTCCTCAAGTTCGTCCACTTACTCCAATTCCCCCACTTCCTCCACTTCCTCCACTTCCTCAACTTCATCCACTTCGTTCACTTCGTCCACTTCGTCAACTGCGTCCACATCGTCCAACTCGTCCAACTCGTCCACTTCCTCAACTTCCTCAACTTCGTCCACTTGGTCTGTTTCCTCAACTCCCTCCACTTCCTGCACTTCCTCAACTTCAACCACTTCCCCCACTTCCTCCACTTCCTCCACTTCCTCAACTTCGTCCACTTCCTCCACTAGCTCCATTTCCTCAACTTCCTCCACTTCCTCCACTTCCTCAACTTCCTCCACTTCCTCCACTTCCTTCACTTCCACAAGTTCGTCCACTTCGTCAACTTCTTCCACGTCGTCAACTTCGTCCACTTCGTCCACTTCGTCCACTTCGTCCACTTCCTCAACTTCGTCTACTTCGTCCATTACCTCCACTTCCCCCAACTTCGTCCACTTCCTCAACTTCGTCCACTTCGTGAACTTCCTCGACTTCCTCCACTTCGTCCACTTCCTCCAATTCCTCAACATCCTCCACTTCCTTCACTTCCTTCACTTCCTCAACTTCGTCCACTTCGTCATCTTCGTCCACATCATCCAATTCGTCCACTTCGTCCACTTCCTCAACTTCCTAAACTTCGTCCACTTCGTCCGTTTCCTCAACTTCCTCAACTTCCTACACTTCCTCCACTTCCTCCACTTCCTCAACTTCGTCCACTTCGTCTATTTCCTCCACTTCCTCCACTTCCTCCACATCCTCCACTTCCTCAACTTCCTCCAGTTCCTCCAGTTCCTCCACTTCCTCCAGTTCCTCCACTTCCTCATGTTCGTCCACGTCGTCTTCGTCAACTTCGTCGACGTCGTCAACTTCGTCCACTTCCTCAACTTCGTCTACTTCGTCCATTTCCTCAACTTCCTCCACTTCCTTCACTTCTTCCACTTCCTCGAGTTCCTCCACTTCCCCCATTTCCTCCACTTCCTCCACTTCACCAACTTCGTCCACTTCCTCCACTTCGTCTATTTCGTTCACTTCCTACACTTCTCCTAATTCCTCCACTTCGTCCACATCCTCCACTTCCTCCACTTCCTCCACTTCCTCGACTTCCTTCACTTCCTCAAGTTTGTCCACTTCGTCCACTTCTTCCACTTCGTCAACTTCGTCCACATCGTCAACTTCGTCCACTTCCTGAACTTCGTCTACTTCGTCCATTTCCTCCACTTCGTCAACTTCCTGAACTTCATCCACTTCGTCCTCTTCGTTTACTTCCTCCACTTCCCCCACTTCGTCCACTTCTTCCACTTCGTCCACTTCATCCACTTCCTCCATTTCCTCCACTTCCTCCACTTCCTCCACTTCGCCAAATTCGTCCACTTTGTCTATTTCGTCCACTTCCTACACTTCCCCTAATTCTTCCACTTCGTCCACTTTGCCCACTTCCTCCACTGCGTCCACTTCCTCAACTTCGTCAACTTCATCCACTTCGTCCCGTTCTACCACTCCATCCACTACCTCAACTTCGTCCACTTCCTCCACTTTGTCCACTTCCTCAACTTCGTCCACTTTGTCAACTTCGTCCACATCGTTCAATTCGTCCACTACCTCAAGTTCGTCCACTTCGTCTGTTTCCTCAACTTCCTCAACCTCCTCCACTTCCTCAACTTCCTTAACTTCAATCACTTCCTCCACTTCCCCCACTTTGTCCACTTCCTCGACTTCCTAAATTTCGTCCACTTTGTCCCGTTCGTCTACTTCGTCCACTTCCTCAACTTCCTCCACTTCCTGCACTTCCTCCACTTCCTTCAATTCCTCCACTTCCTCCACTTCCTCAACTTCTTCCACTTCCTCCATTTTCGTCCACTTCGTCAACTTTGTCCACTTCCTCCACATCCTCAACTTCGTCCACTTCCTCCACATCCTCAACTTCATCCACTTCCTTCACTTTGCATCTTCCTCCACTTTGTCAACTTCCTCAATGATGAGAGGGTCGCACCTCACACAAAAATTGATTGCAAAAATTATGCAGTATAGTACTAGGAAGTGACTCCTAGGTCGTCTCTCAAGGACCAAATTGGGTTCAGTCTCAAATCAAACACATAATGGGGGGGTTTTGGTGAAAGATTTTTACTTTGATGTGGTAAAATTAAATTAAACTGAAATTAAATAAAACACAACCGAATATAATTGAAAGGATTAAAGTGCATGAAAACATTTAAAGAAAACAGTACAATAGATAAATATTCAAACACAATTCAAGTTATAGAAATGCAATACTTAAGCTAAAACATTAAATGCAATATTGTAAGGTAAACATTAAAACAATGAATCTAAAAGAAAGAAGAAATATGGATGCAACACGTGAACGTGACACCACATCTCCTCCAACGTACTTCACTTTTTTTTTCCAAATAACAATTGCCCACCGCTGCACCATCTTCATTCAATTACTAAAAACAATAAAACTTTCTATCCTTCAACGTGTCCCATCACCTCACAATGCTTCACATTCAGGTGGACACACCTTACTTCTAAATTGAAAAAACGTGAGCACTTAAGGAATCAAAATAAGTGACAGCAAATAAAATAAACTAAAACTACTCCAAGCTAGAATAAAAAAAATTGGAAAGCATCCTAAACAAATAAAAGTGTGCTGCGGCTGCATCAACTCAAAGAAGTAAAAGAAAAATTAATCATGTAGACCTCTTCTTCTTTCTTTACGTAAATCACCAACCATCATTCCACTTTTGCTTTCCTAAGTGGATGAATTCTTCTCCACATGGCAGCTGCACCGTGACCCCACTTACCTTCAAAAATCATGCTCTCTTCTTTCATAAAGGAAAGGACTTAATTTGACACCATGAGCATGTTCTTTTAACTAAAATAAATTAACTTTTTCTAAAAGAAACCAACCATCACCGTGAGCAACTCTTCGTGGCTTCCCATCAACTTTCAACTAATCAATTCTTCATTTCTCAAAGCATTTAATTACCAAATGAAAATGATAAAGGCTGCCAGCATGCTGTGAGACCCTAGATAATTAACGTTGCAAATATATGTCAAATCAAAATCAATGCACATCACGTCAATGGTTCAGAGTCATTAAAAACGCACTTCGCACCACATGCACGAGCGCCACCTGTCACGCTAGAAGTTTCGGAAGTCAGTAATGGGGTACAGGTGTCAGCAGTGGAGACGTTCGTCCATTTTGACTTGGATTGAACAAAACTGAGTTTTTGGAAAATCTCTCCCTCTCACCTGCACGCACTCATATTCTTCCTCAGAACTCAACCCTTCATTTTCTCTACCTTCTCTCTAGAACCAGTCCACCTTCTCTCTACTGTAAACTCATCACTTTCTTCTCCGATCACGTTTCAGAACCGTGAGGACGTTCCCTGAGACGTGGGCGTTATTTTGGACCGAACAGAGTTAGAATTTAAGCTGGTAAGTTCTCATCTCTGATTCGCTCATCCATTAGGGTTCATACGAAACCAAGTTCTGGGTTCATGCATTGGTTATATCTGAGATATTTGATATTTTGGTGTTTAGATTTAGTGGAAGTTGTTAAGGGAACCTTGGAGTAGAACGTTGTAAGAGAACAAACCAATCCTTTGAATTAGGGCAAGTTGCGTACGAATCCGGGTAAGGGAAGCTTATATATTTAATTTATACTTGTATGATTGTATGAAGGCATGATATGGGTTGTTTGTTTGAAATAAATGTATATGTGCTGTTCTGGATCTGCATGAACGAACCCTGTTGTGCTGTATGAATATATTTTCTGTTGGTTGAAATGCATGTTGAATCGGATTCGTATGAAAGATGTATGACTATAGTATGGTTGAATTTATTAATTTGATGAAATCTGTATAGTATGAGAATTAATCCTGGATATGAAAATTACGAAGTAAGAATCACATGAGAAATAGTGAGTTAACTTAGTTGAAAATCTGGATCTGATAAATTCCCTATGATAAATTACGATCGTCATCGAATGGTCTTACACCGTTCGGTTTCCCTGAAAAAGACTTAGAGTTGAATTCTTTCATTTGGGAAGGGTTCGGTTTGAGAACGAGCTTCCTCATTTGAAATACTATGTTTGAGCGTTCGGCTCAGCATAGAGTTGTCGTACGCCTTAAAATTTAATAATCCTAAAATAAGTAACGTTCGGTCTTATACCGAACGTTCGTCCTAAATAGCGCAAGGTCTTATACCAAGCGTTCCTTCTAAATAGCGCTCGATCTTGTACCCAGCGTTCGTCATGATTGATTCTTGGTCATCTACCTAGCGTTCGTTTTAATGAAGTGTTCGGTCTTAGATCGAACGCTCGTCCTATCTTTGATTCCTTAACGAACGTAAATAGCGTTCATCCAAATACTTAATAAATGTATATTGTCGCGTTCGGTCATTGACTGGCAGTCGACCCCTTTTAAACAAAAGGTTCCCAATGTAGTTAAGTATTCTTCTTGATGTGTCTTCATCCAAGTGGAGTCAACCCGTCCTCTTGGTACTTAAAATATTCTGAAAAAGGGTCGTATTATTCTGGAGTCTTTCTGATTGTTAATGGGTTCTTCTAAATCTGGCTTTTCACGTTCGTCCTCGTCCTTCAGAGGGTTGAACGCTCGTCTTTTCATGGAAGTGGAACAAAGAATGAAATTATTATTAAGAGGAAGTGTTAAGATGTGCGAACCGTGTAAGAACTAAAATTATGAAATTTGATTTTGGACGAGCGTTCCAGGGAGGAACGTCTCATATATGTGGAATAATTTGATTGGTAAAGTATGACTGTGGCTATTGCTAATGCTGGCTTGGTCCATCCTGATATTCCGTGAGTGCTCGTTCTCAAGTAGAGAGGAGTAGTTCATGTGTGGGAATGGCAGGAGGTCCTTAGTCCATAAGTTAACATGGGCGACGTAAGAACGGACTAACCTCGAGTGGCAGCTGATTAGGTATATCCCGGCTACTACACCACTCGGGTGCGAGGACGCCTGTAGCTACACGGTTCATACAGTCCGGACGGTCTGTCTAATATATCTATATATTGATCTATATTAAGTTACATGTGTGTATGAATTGTGATGTTAAAATGTATATGTGATGGTATGAATTAAATCATATAAGCTTACCCTGTGTATTTTTCCTTGTGTTGTCTACTGTCTATGTACGTTCGTCCTGTCTTGCAATGATCATCCGTGTGGATGTGAGCAGAAGGCGAGGCCACTCTGGAAGAAGTTATTGAAGAAGAGAATCTGGTCGAGGTGGAAGTAAAAGCCGAGCCTTAGAACGCTCGTTATGATAGGATTGTAAATGTTAGTTTTCATTTTGACGTTCGGTTAAATATTTTGTAGAACCGTTCGTTCTAGACTTTCCTTATTTCCGTTTCGTAAATGGTATTTTCTGTATATAAGCCGTTCGGCTTTGGAACCTTAATCCAGTTTTGTAAAGACTGCACTGTTTTACTGTTTTAATGTAATTAATTCTGATTATGGTAATTACTGTATTTTGGGATGTTACATTAGTGGTATCAGAGCAGTTTTGTTCTATTAAAAAGGACACTGTAGGTTATGAGTGCACTGTGTTCTGCTGTGTGCTTATTATATGGTTGGTGAGTTATTATTTTTAACTCTTAAACATTTCTAACGTTCGTTTTTCTCTGGTGGCGCCTAGACTCCCTCCTCCTCCGCAACCGAACGAGTCTGATACGTCCAGCAACACTAGGTTGTTGGAAACAGTAGTTGAAAGATTGCATCAACAAAACACAACGTTAATGGAGCAGAACGCCACTCTGATGCAGCAAAACCAGGCCGCTATGCAGAGTTTGGAGGCCTCTCGTGCCAACTCTGAAACAACTCAAAGACAGTTGATGGAGATTCTGGCAGCAACCAGACACACCCCGGGAGCGTCCTCTTCTAACGCTGCCCAACCTACTGCCGAGTGGAGCTTGGAGAGTTTTCTCCAACACCATCCGGCTAAGCTCAGCGGAAAGGGCCTCCCTGACGAGGCAGACCAGTGGTTAAGGGACACGGAAAGGATCTTCAACGCCAAGAGGTGTCCTGATGAGAACAGGTTGGCGTACACTGAATATTTGCTGACTGGAGAAGCGAGCCACTGGTGGGCGAGCATGAGGGCAATCTTAACGGACGCTCAAAATCCAATTACTTGGGAAGTATTCAGGAGCAAGTTTTATGAAGAATACTTCCCTGACAGCGTTCGTTTTGCCAAGGAGGTAGAGTTTCTGCAGCTCGTTCAAGGTGGGATGTCCGTTTCAGAATACACCAACAAGTTCAAACACCTTGTCAGATTCAATACAATGGCCACCAGTGAAGAGTGGCAATGTCGAAAGTTTGAGAACGGACTGAGGAGTGATCTGAAGGTATTGATCTCTAGTTTGTGCATCCGTTTGTTTCCTGCTATGGTTGAACGAGCGAAGGTATTAGAGAAAAATATGGCAGAGGCAGAACGACAGAAGAAGCAACAAGTTAGTAGGTGAACGATCGTTTCCAGAGGCAATGTTAGTCAACGAGGAACTCCGTTCGCTCGTCAGAATCAGCCAACCAACACGAGCGGATCACAAGCACTAGTTTCTGTCGGACAATCTGGGCAACATGGAAACGTCTCTTGTTTCCAGTGTGGAGGGCCACATTACCGATCGTCATGTCCTCAGCTAGTAAGAGGAAAACACTCCAATCGTTGTGGACGGAACGGTCACTTGGAGAACGAGTGTAACATGGGTGGACGGGCAGTGATGAGACCACCAAATGCTGGAAGGAATCAGCAAAGAGGTGGATGAGCCCAAGAAGTGGGACGCGTTTATGCTATAACTGGGGCAGAGGCGGCCAATTCAGGTACACTTATCATCAGCACATGCTTCGTGTATGGTAGATCTTGCTGCGTGTTGTTTGATTCGGGAGCAACACATTCCTTCATCTCGAAGGCGTGCGTTGGCAAACTGGGTTTAGAAGTGAGCGAGATGCAGTTCGATCTGGTGGTGTCAACCCCAGCGGCTGGAGAGGTTAGGACGTCCACTATGTGCGTCCGGTGTCCTATAGAAGTAGAAGGGCGTAAGTATAAAGTAAACCTCATCTGCCTACCTCTTCAAGGGTTGGAGGTGATTTTAGGAATGGATTGGCTGGCTACCAATCACATTCTCATAGATTGTGGGAAGAAGGAGTTGGTGTTTCCGGATGAAGAAGAAGAAGAATTATCTGTAACGCTCGGTCAGTTAAAGGAGGACATAATGGAAGGTGCGAGCTGTTTTCTAATCATGACGCATGAAGACCAAGAGTTCGGAGGACGGGGAAATGAACGAACGTCCAGGGAGGGCAGTATTGAACGAACGGTCGTGAATGAATTTCAGGACGTCTTTCCGGAAGAGATCCCTGGACTGCCTCCCGTTCGTGATGTTGAATTCACCATTGATTTGGTGACTACGACAGCACCTATTTCAGTTCAACCCTATCGGATGGCGCCTGCAGAGTTGGTTGAACTCAAGAAGCAGATTGAAGAGTTAATGGACAAGCAGTTCATCAGGCCGAGCGTATCACCTTGGGGAGCGCCTGTGCTCTTGGTGAAAAAGAAGGATGGCAGCTCTCGGTTATGTATAGATTACAGGCAATTGAACAAGCTGACCATCAAGAACAAGTACCCATTGCCAAGGATAGATGATTTGTTGGATCAACTGCATGGGGCGACGGTGTTTTCTAAGATTGATTTACGTTCGGGATATCACCAAATCAGGGTGAAGGAGGACGACATCCAGAAAACTGCTTTCAGGTTTCGTTATGGACACTACGAGTATGTAGTGATGCCCTTTGGAGTGACGAACGCTCCTGCAGTATTCATGGATTATATGAATCGCATCTTCAGGCCGTACCTGGACAAGTTCGTGGTCGTCTTCATAGATGATATTCTCATCTACTCCAAGACCAAGGACGAACATGAAGAACACTTGAGGGCAGTGCTGAGCGTATTAAGAGAAAAGGAGTTATATGCAAAGCTGTCCAAGTGTGAGTTTTGGATGGAGGTGCAGTTTTTGGGACATGTTGTGTCAGCTGGAGGGATCTCGGTAGATCCAGCAAAGGTACGAGCGGTACTGGAATGGAAAAGTCCACGTTCGGTCACGGAAGTAAGGAGTTTTGTTGGTCTCGCGGGCTACTATAGGCGCTTCATTGAAGGATTTTCTAAGATAGTAGCACCACTGACACAGCTTACCAGGAAAGACCAACCGTTCGCGTGGACTGATTTGTGTGAGGAACGCTTTCAAGAGTTGAAGAATAAGTTGACGAGCGCTCCAGTATTGATCATTCCGGACACGTCCAAGCCCTTTGAAGTGTACTGTGACGCGTCTCATCAAGGGTTGGGCTGTGTGCTCATGCAAGAGAGGCGAGCGGTAGCGTATGCGTCTCGTCAACTGAAGATTCATGAGAAAAACTATCCAATGCACGACCTGGAATTGGCAGCGGTCGTCTTTGCATTGAAGATTTGGAGGCATTACTTGTACGGATCTACTTTCCAAGTCTTCAGTGATCACAAGAGCCTCAAATATTTATTTGATCAGAAGGAGTTGAACATGAGGCAGAGGCGTTGGTTAGAATTTTTGAAGGACTATGAGTTTGAGTTGCTCTATCATCCGGGGAAAGCTAATGTAGTGGCGGACGCCCTAAGCAGGAAGACAGTTCATGTCTCGGTGATGATGATTAAAGAGCTAAGTTTGGTGGAGAGTTTCCGAGACCTAAGGTTACAGTTCGATCTGGGAACGAACGTTATTAGATGCTGTAACCTTAGAATTTCCAGTGATGTCTTTGACCGTATCAGGATAAAGCAACGCGAAGACGAGGACTTGTTGAAGATTTTAAGCACGCTCGGTACCAATCAGGCCAAGCATTTCAACACTGGAACGGACGGCCTGTTGTGTTACATGGGTAGGACGTGCGTTCCTAACGATGGCGAGCTGAAGCGGATCATATTGGAAGAAGCACATCACAGTCGTCTTAGCATACACCCTGGTATGACTAAGATGTACCAAGATCTTAGACGCTCGTTCTGGTGGTCTGGAATGAAGAATGATGTCGCTCGTTTTGTGGCATCCTGCTTGACTTGTCAACGTGCAAAGACTGAACACCAACAACCAGGCGGCTTACTTCAACAGTTGGAGATTCCTGAATGGAAGTGGGACAACATCTCCATGGATTTCGTGACTCATCTACCACGGACGGTCAGAAATCATGACTCGATTTGGGTGATCGTGGACAGACTAACGAAGAGCGCCCACTTCCTGGCCGTAAACTTGAAGATGTCGATGTCAAATTTGGCCAAGTTATATATCAAGGAGATCGTTCGTCTGCATGGAGTGCCTTCAAGCATAATTTCTGACCGAGACACGAGATTCACATCTCGCTTTTGGCAATCCTTACAAGGCGAATTGGGAAGCAAATTGCGGATGAGTTCAGCATATCATCCTCAGACGGACGGCCAGTCTGAGCGGACCATCCAGACGCTGGAAGACTTATTGAGGACGTGCGTCCTAGATCACTTGGGCGCCTGGGATGAAGTCCTGCCGCTCGTGGAATTCACTTACAACAACAGCTTTCAGGCTAGCATTGGAATGGCGCCGTTTGAAGCTCTTTATGGGAGAAAATGCCGAACGCCACTCTGTTGGTTCCAGGAAGGAGAGAACGTGCTAACTGGACCTGAACTCATCCAGCAAACGACCGAGAAGGTTAAGTTGATCCAAGATAGATTGAAGACGTCCCTGAGCAGGCAGAAATCATATGCGGATAGAAGAAGAAGACCCTTGGAGTTCGCTGCAGGCGACCATGTCTTTTTAAGACTTAATCCGATCACTGGAGTAGGCCGAGCCGTTCGTCCAAAGAAGCTATCTCCCAAGTTCATAGGACCGTACCAGATTTTGAAGAAGATTGGACCAGTAGCTTATGAACTTGCCTTGCCTCCTCAACTATCAAATCTTCATCCAGTCTTCCACGTTTCCCAACTCCGGAAGTACATAGCCAATCCCTCTCATATCTTGGAGTTGGGAGACGTTCCACTACGCCACGACCGAACGCTGGAGTTGCAACCAGTACGTGTGGAAGACAGCCGCACCAAGCTATACAAAGGAAAGGACGTTCGTCTAGTCAAGATGGTGTGGGACGCGAAGACTGGTGATTCAACGTGGGAAGTAGAGGATGCTATGAGGGACTTGTATCCTCACTTATTTTCGGGTAAATTTCTAATTTTCGAGGACGAAAATTTTTGTAGTTAGGGGGAATGTGAGACCCTAGATAATTAACGTTGCAAATATATGTCAAATCAAAATCAATGCACATCACGTCAATGGTTTAGAGTCATTAAAAACGCACTCCGCACCACATGCACGAGCGCCACCTGTCACGCTAGAAGTTTCGGAAGTCAGTAGTGGGGTACAGGTGTCAGCAGTGGAGACGTTCGTCCATTTTGACTTGGATTGAACAAAACTGAGTTTTTGGAAAATCTCTCCCTCTCACCTGCACGCACTCATCTTCTTCCTCAAAACTCAACCCTTCATTTTCTCTACCTTCTCTCTAGAACCAGTCCACCTTCTCTCTACTGTAAACTCATCACTTTCTTCTCCGATCACGTTTCAGAACCATGAGGACGTTCCCTGAGACGTGGGCGTTATTTTGGACCGAACAGAGTTAGAATTTAAGCTGGTAAGTTCTCATCTCTGATTCGCTCATCCATTAGGGTTCATACGAAACCAAGTTCTGGGTTCATGCATGGGTTATATCTGAGATATTTGATTTTTTGGTGTTTAGATTTAGTGGAAGTTGTTAAGGGAACCTTGGAGTAGAACGTTGTAAGAGAACAAACCAATCCTTTGCATTAGGGCAAGTTGCGTATGAATCCGGGTAAGGGAAGCTTATATATTTAATTTATACTTGTATGATTGTATGAAGGCATGATATGGGTTGTTTGTTTGAAATAAATGTATATGTGTTGTTCTGGATCTGCATGAACGAACCCTGTTGTGCTGTATGAATATATTTTCTGTTGGTTGAAATGCATGTTGAATCGGATTCGTATGAAAGATGTATGACTATAGTATGGTTGAATTTATTAATTTGATGAAATCTGTATAGTATGAGAATTAATCCTGGATATGAAAATTACGAAGTAAGAATCACATGAGAAATAGTGAGTTAACTTAGTTGAAAATCTGGATCTGATAAATTCCCTATGATAAATTACGATCGTCATCGAATGGTCTTACACCGTTCGGTTTCCCTGAAAAAGACTTAGAGTTGAATTCTTTCATTTGGGAAGGGTTCGGTTTGAGAACGAGCGTCCTCATTTGAAATACTATGTTTGAGCGTTCGGCTCAGCATAGAGTTGTCGTACGCCTTAAAATTTAATAATCCTAAAATAAGTAACGTTCGGTCTTATACCGAACGTTCGTCCTAAATAGCGCAAGGTCTTATACCAAGCGTTCCTTCTAAATAGCGCTCGATCTTGTACCCAGCGTTCGTCATGATTGATTCTTGGTCATCTACCTAGCGTTCGTTTTAATGAAGTGTTCGGTCTTAGATCGAACGCTCGTCCTATCTTTGATTCCTTAACGAACGTAAATAGCGTTCATCCAAATACTTAATAAATGTATATTGTCGCGTTCGGTCATTGACTGGCAGTCGACCCCTTTTAAACAAAAGGTTCCCAATGTAGTTAAGTATTCTTCTTGATGTGTCTTCATCCAAGTGGAGTCAACCCGTCCTCTTGGTACTTAAAATATTCTGAAAAAGGGTCGTATTATTCTGGAGTCTTTCTGATTGTTAATGGGTTCTTCTAAATCTGGCTTTTCACGTTCGTCCTCGTCCTTCAGAGGGTTGAACGCTCGTCTTTTCATGGAAGTGGAACAAAGAATGAAATTATTATTAAGAGGAAGTGTTAAGATGTGCGAACCGTGTAAGAACTAAAATTATGAAATTTGATTTTGGACGAGCGTTCCAGGGAGGAACGTCTCATATATGTGGAATAATTTGATTGGTAAAGTATGACTGTGGCTATTGCTAATGCTGGCTTGGTCCATCCTGATATTCCGTGAGTGCTCGTTCTCAAGTAGAGAGGAGTAGTTCATGTGTGGGAATGGCAGGAGGTCCTTAGTCCATAAGTTAACATGGGCGACGTAAGAACGGACTAACCTCGAGTGGCAGCTGATTAGGTATATCCCGGCTACTACACCACTCGGGTGCGAGGACGCCTGTAGCTACACGGTTCATACAGTCCGGACGGTCTGTCTAATATATCTATATATTGATCTATATTAAGTTACATGTGTGTATGAATTGTGATGTTAAAATGTATATGTGATGGTATGAATTAAATCATATAAGCTTACCCTGTGTATTTTTCCTTGTGTTGTCTACTGTCTATGTACGTTCGTCCTGTCTTGCAATGATCATCCGTGTGGATGTGAGCAGAAGGCGAGGCCACTCTGGAAGACGTTATTGAAGAAGAGAATCTGGTCGAGGTGGAAGTAAAAGTCGAGCCTTAGAACGCTCGTTATGATAGGATTGTAAATGTTAGTTTTCATTTTGACGTTCGGTTAAATATTTTGTAAAACCGTTCGTTCTAGACTTTCCTTATTTCCGTTTCGTAAATGGTATTTTCTGTATATAAGCCGTTCGGCTTTGGAACCTTAATCCAGTTTTGTAAAGACTGCACTGTTTTACTGTTTTAATGTAATTAATTCTGATTATGGTAATTACTGTATTTTGGGATGTTACACATGCACACTTTAACACTAATATAAAAATAAAAATATGGTTCAAACATGAACACAAAATCAAGAATAAGACTCTTCAAAATTCTTCTCTGTTTCAACATAGAAAAGAAAACAAAAAAAACCTTCTACACTGCTATCACCATGCGCCTAAGAAAAGAGAATGAAATGCTTCTCTTCCCTGGTTGAAGTGTGCTTCCAGCTTGCAAAGAGTAAATGTATCACTTCCAAAATCAATCATGTGCTTTCTTGTTGCTACCCGTAACCCTCCATGCTAAAATGTCCGTTCCTTATAGGTGGCGGCTGATCCCCTCCAATGAACGTGGCTGCCTCCCTCCTAGGTTCCTCTACTAGGTCACCTCCTTTTTCCAGCTCCCCCTCTTGTTTGTTGTGGCCGCTTCTTTGCTGGACATGTGGTCCCTCTTACGTGGGCTCCCACTCCAAGCTGTTGCCCGCTTGAAGCTTCTTCTTTAATTTGCTGGGCGTGATGTGCAGCCATGAGCTCCAAAGCTGCTGGACTCTTCATTCCATCCAGCACACCCTTTTTCATTGTAGGCCGTCACACCAAAGCTCCAGCCCGTGACATGCTAATCTCTGTGTTTACCTCCCTCCAAAGCCAAGTCGTGTTGTTGATAACATTTGAAAAACTGTTATTTTCATGCTTAAAATTGATACTAAAAGCAACCTTTATACTTAGAAACTAGCTTGAAATCATGCTTTTCTTCATATTTTCAGAAATAAGAGAGCTGGACAGGTTTATGCTTGATTTCAGTGTTTTTGTGCAGGTTTTAAGGTGAATTTAGTGAAAGAAGTGAAGAAGGAGAGAGATGGAATCAGAAAAGACATCAAAAAGTGCAAAAGGAGAAGCCGCAACTGCCGCTCAACGGCAGTTTACCGCTGAGCGACACTCAGGAGTTCACGGGAGGACCGCTGAGGGGCAAAATGGCCGCTGAGGGGAAGAAACGACTCACGCACTTATCGCTGAGCGGTAGTTTACCGCTGAGCGGCACTATTTTTGGGCTTGGGCCTAATTTTCTGTAATTTTAGAATAGTATATAAGGTTTAGGACGTCCTAGGGTTTGTATCTTTGGCAGAAACGAAGCAAACACTCTCTCTTCCACCCCTTTGAAGGAGGATCTTGGATGCTCAGGCTACCTCTTCACCTTTCTAGGGTTTTATCTTTCATTCTTTCATTATTGTTCATCTAGGTTTACCATGAATATGGTGAACTAAACCTTGTATGTTTGTTGGGGAATCAATGTAATCTTTTGAAACTCTCATATATGGAATTTGTGCTTGCATCTTAATCTAAGACTTATGCTTTCTTTCATCATTAGTTAGGGTTTTTCCTCTTTGCTCAAGGCTTGCTTTGTTTAACTCATTCAATGCATGATTATTGATTTTGTCGATATGGGAACGTACGGGAAGTCTAGATCCGGGGAATTTCTCCCAATAGTATATTGGTTGCCTTAAGCTCTTGTGCTAAAAAAAAACTAATTATTAGGAATGCTAGGAATCGTATGAACTCGTAATTAGGGAGAAGCCTTCTTGAATGGTAATTTAGAGACTGGCATTAACAATGATGACTTGAATGTTGAATTCCTAAAATATATGAGAGTGGATAAGATGAAATTGACCCCCAACAACATATTCATCAATATATTTCATTGAAAGTGCTTGTCTTTTGTTTTAAGCCATTGATCAACCTCATGCATACATGTTTATTTTTGTCTTTTGCATATTAAACTCCACTTATTTTGTTCTTAAGTCTTAGTTAATCAACAAATCACATAACTAAACTAGGCCGTGAGTCCTTTGGGAGAACGATACTTGGTCTTACCGAGTTTATTACTTGAAACAATTCGGTCATACTTGCCGATTGTTAAACAAGTTTGTGACATCATATTTTTGTGATCATAAATTTGTGCATCAAGTTTTTGGCGCCGTTGCCGGGGACTCGTGGTTTAACTGGTTATTTTGTGTGATTATTGATTATCTTTGACTTTAATTTTGAATTTCTATTTTTATTTTTTCTGTTTTTATTTTTTCTGTTTTTATTTTATTTTATTTTATTTTATTAGATTTGATTTGATTTGATTTGATTTGATTAGATTAGATTTTATTTTATTTTATTTTATTTTATATTATTTTATCTTATCCTCTGAATCTATATCTTCTCCTATATCTTTTGTGCTAACAAATCTTTTCTAGGGTTTTGTTTTCTGTGTATGCAGGAGCAATTAGAACTAGGAGCAAGAAAACAACAGAACCTCTGCTTGAAGGTTAGACGAGAGTAGACGGAGGAGAAGAATCAGAACATCTAGAGAACTTTTCCCTCCTCCGGAAACTCTGTTGCAACCATCACCACAAGGTTCTGACATAGCACAGAAAATATGGAGAACAATAATATCAGAAGAACTCTTGCTGATTACACCAATATAGCTGGACCTCAGCACTTTAACAGCATAGCTAGACCTAGAGTCAATGCAGCCAATATGGAGGTCAAACCAGCACTGATCCAACTGGTAAGAGCAATCAATTTAATGGGTTATCTCATGAAAGCCCATATGAGCACCTTACTACATTTAATGAAATTTGCAACACAGTCAAAATCAATGGGGTGCCAGACGAAGCGATCAAACTTAGTTTGTTTCCTTTCTCATTGGGAGGCAATGCTAAGCTTTGGTTGAATTCTTTGAAGGAAGTTTCACAGAGTGGGAAGCAGTGGTAACAAAGTTTTTGAACAAGTACTTTCCACAATCAAAGGTGACAAAAGGCAAGCAAGAGATATCTTCATTTAAGCAGGGCATGGAAGAATCACTGGGGCATGCATGGGATAGATACAAAAGTCTGCTAAGAAAAACACCCACGCATGGCTTTGAAGAACAGGAAGTAGTCTTAACTTTCCTTGGAGGGCTTGGTTCACAAACCAAGATGATGCTTGATGCCTCAGCAGGAGGCAATATTAAATGGAAAACTCCAGAGAAAGCCACAGAAATTATAGAAAACATGGCTACTAGTGATAATGAGCTGCACAGTGAGAGAGGAGCTCCTATGCAACAAAAAGGGGTTCTTCAATTACAAACACATGATGCCTTGCTAGCTCAAAATAAAATTCTAACTCAACAGCTGGAGACTCTGACTAAAACTCTTGCACAATTACCTAAAGAGTTGAAAACTGCTGCACAGGTACAAACCAGTTGTGCGAATTATGTGGAGGTGATCATATCAATGGTCAATGTGCTTTTCCAGTGGAAGCCGTGGAGGATGTTAATTTCATGGCTAATCAATTTCCATACCGTCAAGGGAATTACAATCAAGGGTGGAAACCACATCCAAGCATTGGTCAAGGACAAACTGGGCAAGCTAATCAATATAATAAGTAGCAGCAGCAACCAACCTTTTGGCAACAGTTATCTATGCTTAATGAAAGATCAACAAGGTTGGAAGAAACTTTTCAGCAATTCATACAGAAAACTGAATCTTCTCAAAAGAGCACTGAAGCTGCTATAAAGAATTTGGAGATTCAAATGGGTCAGATTACCAAGCAATTGGAAGAAAGGCCAAATAGAAATTTTGGGGCTAATACTGAGGTTAACCCCAGAGAAGAGTGCAAAGTGGTAAAGAGTGTGAATGAAGAGATAATTGAGTTAGAAGAAGGAGAAACAGAAGAAAGAAGAGAAATAGAGAGCAAAAACTTTTCCTTTTCCAATAAATCAAGAGAAACAAATGGACTTCACAGAATTATTCAGAATGGTGGATAATGAAGCACCTTGGGAACAGATTTACAGAAAATTGCAGTTTACACAAAATCTGATGAAGAAATCTCTACAAAGAAGAGACGTAGAGATGATGAGGCAAAAGAGTGTATAACTGTTAAGAAAGAGTCATTCCCTCCTAAAGCATCAGATCCAGGCAGTTTTTCTATCCCTTGTACTATAGGGAAGAAAAAGGTAAAGAAAGCTCTCCTTGATTTAGGTTCAAGTGTTAACTTGATACCTTATTCTTTACTGGAGCAAATCGGCAATGTTAAAGTGAAACCTGCAAAGGTTAAAATAGTAATGGCCGATGGATCTTCAAAGGAGCCATGTGGGATTGTAGAGGACATTATAGTTTGTGTTGGCAAACTTCAGTTCTTGGCAGACTTTGTGGTGATGAAGATGGAGACCGAGAAGATACCTATCATACTTGGAAGACCGTTTATGAAAACGGCCAGGGCTATCATAGATGTAAATGAAGGTATAGTGGTGCTCCAGGACAGAGAGGAGAGAGTGGTGGTAGATGTCTTCAAAGATGAGACAAGCAAAGGAGGAAGAAGCTAGTTATAAAGCTGCATTTCGAGATGCACCCATGACTAGCCGTAAAGATGAAAATCTTGAGGTTTCAGGTAACCATTGTTTGTTGTTTCAGGTACCCAGGAAGAAGAGATTGGAAGAGGAGAAGAAATTCCTAGAGACTGGAAGAAAAAGACTCCAACTTGGCACACCTGTTAGAATCAAGAACAAGTTGTGGGTTGTGAAGGGCTTTAAAGAGAAGGAGATGATAGAGATAGAGTCTCCATATTCTAGAAGAACCAAAACAGTTCAAAGGAAACAGCTGAGGAGTTGGTGGAATGACAACATCAACTATAAAGAAGATGGAACTTGAACTTTATTGGGTCAAGCTAATGACATTAAAAGAGCGCTTGCTGGGAGGCAACCCAGTGAATTTAAACTTTTGATTTGGTTTTGTAATTTTTAATTTGTGAACATTATTTTTGTATTATTTTGTTGGATATAGCATCTACTGAAGGATGCTAGGTGGTTAAGTATCTACTGAAGGATACATGGCTGTAACACCTACTGATGGGTGTTGGTAAGAAAATTTTGCACCTACTGAAGGGTGTTGGTGGATTTTGGGTCAGGCTCGTGACGTTAAACAAGCGCTACCTGGGAGGCAACCCAGTTGATTGAATATTTCTTTTGTTTGTTTTAGTTAGGGTTTGCATAAGCATTTTGAACATTGAATTGCAGGGAGCCAGTGAGGGGCATGTCTAGGAGGCACGTAGGTTAAGAAAAGAAGGAGAAGAACACATCACGAAAGTGCCGCTGAGCGGTACTTTACCGCTGAGCGGTACTCTCGCAGATGGGTTTTAGTTCCCCTTAGCGGGACCCGAGCCCATTAGGGTATTTTTAAACCCTAAGCTGCGTATTCTTTCACACTTTCAGATTTTTCTCTGCACAAACACTCCCACATACCTTCTCCAAGGTTTTCCACATCTTTTCACTCTTCCCTCTTAAGAAAATTTCTCTTCCACTCACTTTTTCACTAGTGTGCCATCAAAGTTTGGGGTTGGAAGAGAGCATTCTAGCTTGGAAGCATTCTCATTGCATCTAGTATCTCCACCCAAGTAAGTAAAATGCATTTTGTTCATTCTAGGGTTTTGATTTTGAATATGATTGTCAAAGCATGAAGATTTAGGGGTTTTGATTTCTTGCATGATTTGATGATATATTTGATGTTTGAACCGATTAAACTGCATGATTATGAACTGGAAAACTGAAAATTGCATTTGGGTGGAGTTAGGAAAGCTTTAAAACAGGTTTTTCAAAAATCTGCAGAGTTACCGCTGAGGGGTAAACTGCCGCTGAGCGGCACTCTGCCAGATTTGTTTTTCTGGTTTTTGTGATCTGGAATGTGGTACTGGTGGCGCTGAGGGGAATTCTGGCCCTCAGCGGTGGTTTAGCTTCGAAAGGAGTTGTGTTCTGTGTTTTACTAATGATTAACATCATGTTCTGTGGTTTTGTTTGTGTTTGAATGTAGGAATGGCATCCTCATCAGGAAAAAGATTGAAAACCATGGCAACCAAGAGAAAGGAAAAGGAACCAGAGCAACCCCATCTAGCAGGTTCCTCTCTAGGAAACATGAGAAGCACTTTAGTGGTTCAGGACAGGAGACTTCTGATGGAGAGAAAGGTTGGAATGATACCTAACTTTGCTCCTCAATTTGGAGAGCAAGTGTTAGGGAATGATTGGGGAAAGCTAGCCACTTATCCTGCACCTGCCAACATAGCTGTGGTAAAGGAATTTTACACAAATGCAAAGAAGATTGGTGATTATCCAGCTGAGAATTATTTGGGCTATGTCAGAGGCCATGCTATCAGGTATGATCCTGATTCTATTAATAACTTCCTGGACACTGTATGGGCGGGTGAGCAGTGCCAGTTTGCTCTTTGCATGGAGGAAGGTGCTGATTATGAGGATGTGGAGAGAGTATTGTGTATACCTGGAGGACACTTCCAAAGGAATAGATCTGGCTTAGTGGTTAACATTAGGAGGACGGATTTGACTCCTCTTGCAAAGTATTGGATGGCGTTTTCTCATGCCAACATTCAGCCATGTTCACATGTGTCAGATATTACTCTCAGCAGGGCACTATTCATCTACTGTGCTATCAGAAATTTAAATGTTAATATTGGGTAGGTGATAGCTGATGAAATTAGTGTATGTGCTAACACCTCAAACAACAAAGCACCACTAGGACATCCTTCTTTGATCACTCACCTTTGCAAGCTAGCTGGGGTGGACACTTCTGTTCCACCATTTGAGAGGCCAAGAAAAGCTATTGATGAGGCCTATTACAGACAGTACTGTGGAGGTGAGGATGCAGCTCAGCCAGTTCCACCACGCCGAGCTCGTAGAGAGAGAGGGCCAGCACAGAGCCAGACATCTGCTGATACACATGAAGCAGAACCATTCCAGATGAGGGACATGTATATGTCTCTTATAGGTGCTCAGTTGCAGTCCATTCACAGAGGGCAGGTGGCCACTGCTGAGATGATTGTGGGGATGTATGATACACCTCCAGCCCACAGGTGGACTATGGATGAATTCCATAATGTGGTAGCTTGGCCAGAGGAGCCAGTGCATGGAGGAGGAGCTGGAGCAGCTGAAGCTTCAGCTAGAGAGATGGAAGAAGATGAAGCTGATGATGATGATGCATTTGAAGATGATGAAGATGAGGAAGAAGAAGAAGATACAAAGAACAGCTCAGACTGATGAGGAGCTGAGATAGCATTTACTGATAAATGCTATCATATGATTATACTTTTGTGGTTTAAGTTTTCTAAACTTATTTGTTTTTGTTTTTAGATTAGGGTTTGATGTACTCTATTGAAAACCTGGTTTCTTGTGATGGTTTGCTATTAACTGTGATTGTGTGATAAGTAATACTGAATGATGCTTATGATTAATTGATGTTGAGATGATGTGCACATTAAAATGCTTATACAAGTGATTCACAATCTTTGTGAACAAATGCATGATATCATGATTGTGATTGTGAAATTAAGCAGGATGTGTATGTCAAATGTGAATGAGCTTCTATGTGAGATTTTGAGCTCCAAAGTTGTTATTGTTGAATGCTATTACTTTGAAAGCATGAATGATTTTGCCCAGGTTTTCTATGATTAAATCAATTGCTTGTTTGCATCATATGATCAAGGCCGTTTGTTGAAACCTTTTTATTGGCCAAATTTGTAAAATTAGCCCACTAAAAGAGAACACTTTGTGCTCTATCCTTTTGAACCCTTAGCCTTGAACATACACTGAAACCCTTGATTGAAAAATCTTTACCTTGATTTAAGTAGAAGATCTTGTGTGGTATTGTTAAATGTTCAAGTTTGGGGTTGTTGGGAAAACATGAAAAGCATTGAGCTAAGAGCTAAAAAGTAAGAATATGCAAAGAAAAAGAAAAGAAAAGAAAAAGAAGCAAAGCTCAATGCAAAGGCAAAAGAAAGTTGGGAAAGAATAAGATTATTGTGTTGTATGATTCTCTTAACTCAAGGGTTTTGTGATCTAGAAAAACCAATTTTCTTGTTAGCCCAGCCACGTTATAAGCCATAGAAAAGTCCTTGTGATGATGCGTGCTTGTGAATGTTTTTGATTGTGGTAAAATGAAAGGCAAAATTGATTCATTTGACATTGTGATAGTAGAGTGAATGAGTGATTACCTCTTATACACTTGAGTGTGAGTAAAACACTTGACTTAGTGAGGAAATATTCCATGAAAACATGAACATCCATGCTTAATTGATCGATCATTCATGAAAATAGCATTTGTTGGAATTTAAATGACTTTGTGAACACTAAAGCATGTGCACATCTTGATTGAACTAAGTATGATTGAAGTTTTACTTATCTAAAAAGAGGATTTGTGAATGAAGTGAACCATCATATGAATTGGTTGAAGATTGAGTTACATCTTATTTGCTTGAGGACAAGCAAAGTTTTAAGTTTGGGGTTGTGATAACAGTTGAAAAACTGTTATTTTTATGATTAAAATTGACACTAAAAGCAACCTTTACACTTAGAAATTAGCTTGAAATAATGTTTTTCTTCATATTTTTAGAAATAAGAGAGCTGGACAGGTTTATGCTTGATTTCAGTGTTTTTGTGCAGGTTTTAAGGTGAATTTGGTGAAAGAAGTGAAGAAGGAGAGAGATGAAATCAGAAAAGACATCAAAAAGTGCAAAAGGAGAAGCCGAAGTCACCGCTCAGCGGCAGTTTACCGCTCAGCGGCAGTTTACCGCTGAGCGGCACTCAGGCACTCACGGGAGATCCGTTGAGGGGCAAAATGGCCGCTGAGGGGAGAAAACAAGACACGCATTTACCGCTGAGCGGTATTTTACCGCTGAGCGGCACTTTAATGGGCTTGGACCTAATTTTTTGTAATTTACGAATGATATTTAAGCTTTAGGGTTTCCTAGGGTTAGGTATCTTTGGCTGGAACGAAGTAAACACTCTCTCTTCCACCCCTTTGAAGGAGGATCTTGGATGCTCAGGCTTCCTCTTCACCTTTTTAGGGTTTATTCTTTCATTCTTTCATTGTAATTCACCTAGGTTCACCATGAATGTGGTGAACTAAACTCTGTATGTTTGTTGGGGAATCCATGTAATCTTGTGAAACTCTCATATATGGAATCTGTTTTTACATCTTTTAATTAAGACTTATGCTTTCTTTCATCATTAGTTAGGGTTTTTCCTCTTTGCTTAATGCTTGCATTGTTTAACTCATTCGATGCATGATTATTGGTTTTGTCGATTGTTGAGAGGGTCGCGCCTCCCAACAAAAGTTGTGCATAAAAGAATGCAGTACAGTTACTAGGAAGTGACTCCTAGGTCGTCTCTCAAGGACCAAATTTGGTTCAAGTCTCAGGTCAAACACGCAGTGGGGGGTTTTGAAAGTGTTTTTGTGATTATAAGTGAACTAAATTAAAATTGGACTGGAAATTAAATAAAACTGAATTAAAAGCGTTGAAGTAAATTTCAAAACAATAAAAATTCGAACGGTAAAAGACATCGAAATCAGATAATGTAAAATTCATCAGTATTTGAAAATAAAATGCTGGAACAATTAACGCGTAGAAAACGTAACAACAGCCTAATTGAAATTTACCGAATGAACTTAAACATTAAATGCAAAAGTAAAAGCATCAGTAAAAACAAACGGTGAAAACAACACTTGAAAATAAGATGAACAATAAAGGACAGCAGATAAAATAGAAACACTTGGATAAAAATGAAATGCACGTTGCGTGAACCACTTGAAAAACAATTAAGAAAATGCATCTTGGGAATGAGTACGTTACTATTCAATCGCAACGCTTAAGCTCAAAAGTTAAAGTAAATGCACATTGCAACAGAAACACATAAAATGCCAAATTGCTTGATGAATTTAAATGAACGGAGTAAGCTAAAAGGTGAAATAAGGAAATGCACATCCATCACGGAATTGGTACTAAAACAAGAGTTGAACCAAACTTTGCTAAATTGAAACAAATGAAACGTTCACAAGACCATGTGTTTGTATCTTTCCCAAATCAATCAACGTGCTACTATTCTAAGGAAAGAAAGAGAACTAAATCCTTATGCTACTGGAATGAAAACCAAAATGAAATTTATTCATTAGTCACTGTTACAGCTGGACGTGTGCTCTCTCCAGGCCGTCTCCCACGGCCCTCCAAAATCATTCTCCGCATGTGCACCTCATCCGTAGCCCTCCATGTGGTGTCCGTATTTTTCTAAAATATGAAAGATGATGCCCCTCTCTAGGGTGGCTGCCCTAATGAATGAAGAAGTGAATCCCCTCTTCTGCTGCTGGGCCGTGGAGGCTGCTGGAAGCGTGAGTGTTGCTGCCTCCTGTGTGCAAGCTGGACGCTGCTTCTTCTTTTCGGACACCCCCTGTTGCTGGACATGCCACCTCTGGACCGTGGGTGTTGCTTTGCTGGACGCTCCCAATATTCAAATTGCTGGAGCTGCTGGATGCACCCCCCTCTTCCCATGTGGCTGCTGGGTGCTTCTTTCTTCACGCACCACCTTTCTCAAGCTGCTGGAAAATTGAAGATGTGGGCCGCGCTTTCTTCCGTGTGGGCTGCTGCACCAATTTTTCGTTTCAGCAGAGAGAATGGTAGCTGTTTTGTGTGTTTATCCTTTTCCGTAACAGCCCCTCAAAAAGGAGAATGAAATGCTTTCTCAATCAAATTGAAACCACGTAAGGAGAAAAAATGTGGTGGCCCCGAATGTTGTCCAAAAATATATTGAATATTTAGCAAGCCCTTTCTCCAATTCTTCATTCTTTGGACGTGTAAAAGTGAGCATGGGCCCTCCAAGTTATTCCTCTTCCTTATAATGCTTATTGAATGAAATTCAAGACACACTAAATCTCTCTCCCATGTGCCGTGAAGTGGTGGCCCACGTGTTGTCCAACTTTGGACAAAATAAACAAAACCAATGCAAGATGTAATTCTTTTCCCATATGGCCGTGAATTCTCAAGGAATGTGGTCCCCTTCGTTGATTCCACTTCAAGTCCATCTATTCTTCTATATTGCCGTGGCATTCACTTAAAGAGTGTGGTTTCCTCCAAAATAAAATTGTTATCTTCCAAAAGAGTTATAAAACCGTGAGTTTGCAATGTGGTGGTCTCCTCTTTTGTTTATTTTGGTGTCTCCCACTTCCTTCCAAAAAGAATAAAATATTCCTCCATTTTGTCTTAGGCCATGAGATGCCTTGTCCAATGATAAATTCCAGCCACCACAAGTACTAAACAGCAACCAAACAATGCAAAAACATATTAGAACACTCAAACAGTAATCACTGGACTGACATAGGGGAGTAAAAAATTACTGGGAACAATACAGAACTAATTTGAACAAAGTAAAAACTATACGTGAAAATAGACATCTAGACGAAACTATGAAAAAAAATTGCATGGAAAACGGGTAAGAATTGAACTCAAACGAGGACACACAAGTTGACACCAACATTCACGCAACACTGTGCGAAAATAGAAATGACTGAGATGCATTGGACTCAATTGTCATTTCTCATTTAACCTTCAAATGTCCCAAATTGTATCTCCAAATTTTCCTTGTAAAATAATTAGCTCAGATAATTCAAATTAGTTAAAATAAGAATTTCCGATCAAATTTAGCACAATTTGGAAAAATAGGATAATACTGTACATTCAAGCACAATTCCTTGATTAAATCCGGTACAATAAACTAAGTGAAATCAGTAAAATATTGATTCATCATCGATACGGGCACGTACGGGGGAAGTCTAAATCCGGAGAATTTCTCCCAATATGATATTGGTTGTCGTTAAGCTCCTCCACTTATGAACTGATCATTAGGAATGCTAGGAATTGTATGAACTCGTGATTAGGGAGAAGCCTTCTAGAAAGGTACATTAGAGAGTGGCATTAACAATGATGATTTGAATGTTGAATTCCTAAAATATATGAGAGTGGATAAGATGAAATTGACCCCCAACAACATATTCATACATAAATTTCATTGAAAGTGTTTATCTTTTGCTTTTTGCCATTGATCAAAAACCTCATGCATACATGTTTATTTTCTGTCTTGCATATTAAACTCCAAATATTTCGTCTTTAAGTCTTAGCTAATCAAGAAACCACATAACTAAACTAGGCCGTGAGTCCTTTGGGAAGAACGATACTTGGTCTTACCAAGTTTTATTACTTGAACGATTCGGTCATACTTGCCGATTGAAAAACAAGTTTGTGACATCATATTTTGGTGATCATAAATTTGTCCATCAGTTTCTAAGTGTAAAGGTTGCTTTTTGTGTCAATTTTAAGGATGAAAATAACAGTTTTTCAACTGTTATCACAACCCCAAACTTAGAACTTTGCTTGTCCTCAAGCAAACAAGATATAACTCAATCTTCAACCAATTCATATGATGGTTCACTCATTCAAAAATCCTCTTTTTAGATAAGTAAAAACTTCAATCAAACTTATGACCAAGAGTTCAATCAAGATGTGCACATGCTTTGGTGTTTCACAAAGTCAGTTAATACCCAACAAATGCTTTTTCATGAATGACCAATCAATTAAGCATGGATGTTCATGTGCTAATGGAATATTTCCTCACTAGATAAAGTGTTTCACTCAACACACAAGTATGTAAAAGGTAATCACTCATTCACTACTATCACAATGTCACATGAATCAACTTTGCCTTTCATTTTCCATAATCAAATCATTCACAAACATGCATCATCACTAAGGACTTTCAATGGCTTATACTGTGGCTGGGCTAACAAGAAAATTGGTTTTTCTAGATCACAAATCCTTGAGTTAAGAAAATCTAACAACACAATTATTCTTAGTTCATTCCAACTTGCCTTTGCATTTGCATTGAGCTTTGCTTCTTTTCCTTTTTCTTTTCTTTTTTCTTTGCATATTCTTACTTTTAGCTCTTAGCTCAATGCTTTTCCTTTTTCATGTTTTCCTAACAACCCCAACTTGAACATTTAACAATACACACAAGATATTCTACTTAACTCACGGTAAAGATTTTCACTCAAGGGTTTCAGTGATGTTCAAGGCTAAGGGTTCAAAGGATAGAACACAAAGTGTTCTCTTTTTAGTGGGCTAACTTTATGAATTTGGCCAATAAAAAGGGTTCCAACAAACGCCTTGATCATATGATGCAAACAAAGAAATTGATTCAATCATAGAAAACCTGGGCAAAGTCATTCATGTTTCCAAAGTAATAACCATTCAATCATAACCAAAAACTCTGGAGCTCAAAACGTCACATATAGCTCATCCACATTTGACATACACATCCTGCTTAATCTCACAATCACAATCATAATATCATGCATTTGTTTACAAAGCTTGTGAATCACCTATTATAAGCATTTTAATGTGCACCATCATCTCAACATCATCATCAATAGCATCATTCAGCATTACTTATCACACATTGACAGTTAATAGCAAACCATCATAACAAACCAGGTGTTCAATAGAGTACATGATGATCGTTATTTCTTGAATTTTTAGTTTTTGCACTTAATAAACCAAGGAATTAGTTTAATTGTCTATTATTTCCCCGTTTTTCTGAATTCTGCTTAATTTGGTCGGAAATTCTCAATTGTGCTAATTTGGGTTTTCTGTGAGCTGATTAAGTGCATTTCTGGTTGCAGGAAAGTTGTGGAAACATCATCTGGAGCATTGGGATATGGCTGACACACTCAAATAGGCTCAACATTTGAGTCATTTAGATTCTAATTAAAATTGTAATTTCGTTTCTAGAAGCCCTTAATAGAATTAGGTGTTTTGGACCCTTTTAGGGGCAATTTTGTAAAAAGACCCATTTGTAGGACATGTGCCTTTTTGATTAGGGTTTTTAATTGATTGTGGACCCCATTTGGAGGAGAAACTCCCGCATTTTAGAGAGCCTTAGCCAACCACACAAAGACTCTTACACACTCATTTTTTTTGGGAACTTTTTTTAGCTTTTCTCTCTTAGGGTTTCTTGTATGAAAACACTTATGGAGAGCTTGACTGGGTGTCTCGTTTTGGCATTTCAATGAGCAAGATGCAGATTTTCTTCTTCTCTTAATTTACTCTTGGTTGTCTTAGCTTATTGGTGGTGAAAAACTATTCATTTCCACTTCCATTTGCTTGTTCTTGATGCTTGAAGTTTGAGTTTTGGAGCTTGTCTTTGCATTTCCATGGTGGATGTTGGGTTTGAGTAACTTTATATTTCGTTTTCCTCTCCTTTGCTGCTGTCCTCTCGGTTTTTTATCTCATTCTATATGGTTGGATGATAAAAATGAAGTTCTATGTAGTTTTAGGTTGAAGAGAGCTTAAAGATTGATATGTGGGTGTTGTGGTTTAACTCTTTTCTTGCATTTTTCGGTTTTGATTGCTTGAGAGAAGGTTGGGATCAGATTCTTGGTGATTGTTATGGAGGCTGGATCAGAACTGGAATTAATGGTCTAATATTATTTTCGTTTTTGTGCAAAGAAACTTGAAGAAAATGGTAGTGTTAAAGATGGGTTGATGAGTAGAAGTTTGGGTTTTATTGTTCTTGTGTTCATTTGCAACTTTAACTTTGGTTCTTGAAGTTGTTCTCTGTATGGAAGAGTGGAAGAAAGCTTTGGATCATAATTCTTGAAGAAAAACCGTTTGGAGTTTGTAGGAGAGAGGAAATTGCTTGTATTTAATTTTTACCACTTTTGGACACACACAAAAAGATGCTTGTTTTGACCCAAGGAATGTTTCCACTTTGAGATTTGGCCTTTGCTTGTTCCAGCCGTGAATTGCAATGAGAAATGGAGGTTTTTAGAGTTTGTTTTCATTTGATTGCTTACTTGGCACATTGGTAGGAGCACCCATGGTATCTTCCATTTGCACATTGGTCTTTGAAGCATTCTTTGGTATTTCCACTTGGTGGTTCACGTAAGTTGTGGTGCTTTGGTGTATAAAATATTTCTTTTGCTGCATGGAAAGGAGAGAGGGGACGGTCTTGGAAGAGTGTGGAAGGCACATGCTTAATTTTCTTGAAAAATGGTGCACATGGGAGAAGAAGTTCAACACATTTTGGGCTTATTTAAGGTGAAATTGAAGTTTGACTTGGTGCATGATGATCACGGCCATGTGTTCTTTCTTTGGCCAATTGGACTTTTAAATGCATTTGTTATTGCCATTATGACAAGTAATTTGCCTAGGATTAAATTAGGCTTGTTGATTTCTTTGGTTTTTTAATTAATTTAATTAATAGGTTGAGTTTTATGTGTTTGAGTTAGTGTTGCATTTAATATATTTTAACTGTGTTTGTTTAATCAGTTTGTAATAGTCTTTGATGTTTTGAATGTTATCTAAGGCTTTTAATAGTCCTATGTTTAATAACCATGCTAGCTTAAATTAGTTTGTTTGCATCGTGTCTTTATTAAGTTCTTTAATTTTTGCAAATCCTTTTTCAAACCCCCCCTAATGTGTTTCGACCCTATTACCTGAACCACAATTGGTCCTTGAGAGACGACCTAGGAGTCACTTCCTAGCACTATACTGCATTCTTTTTGCAATCAACTTTTGTGGAGGTGCGACCCTTTTCAAACAAAATGGCGCCGTTGCTGGGACCAACGGTTCAGTCTTAGTCTTTTGTTTGTGTGTGTGTGTTGTGTGTGTGATGTGTTTTTAGGATGTTTAGTCAGTCTTGTTTGGGTTTACTTCTTTTATCGATTTTTTTGTTTTTAGATTTTTATCATTTTTTGTATTTTTGTGCATTCAGTTTGTTTTCTGGAAGTTTCAATTATGTAAATAATGGTTTTCCCCATGTTATGTTTCTATATGTTTGGTTTAATCTTTGTTTGAAGTGGAAGTCGGTCTGAGACCAGGTTTTTCACTACAATAGAGGAGATGACAGATTCTCAAGACTGGATTATGATCTAATCAGAGTCTTCCCAAATTCCATGGGTTGGCACATGAAGATCCATACAAGCACCTCAAGGAGTTTTATGTTTGGTGTGTTTGTCGATTGAGGCCTCCTGGTGTTTCAAAGAGACGTGCTGATGAAAGTGTTTCCAAGGCCCTTCAAGGTGCAGCAAGAGACTGGTTCCTATACCAGTATCCTTTTGATAGTTGGCAGGAAACACAACAGAGATTCCTCAACAAGTTTCTTTCCAGCAGCAAAGGTAATCAGCATTAGGAGGGAGATCACTACATTGAGCAATTTCAAGAAGAAAGCCTGGCAGATTATTGGGAGAGGTTTAACAGGCTCTGCACAGCCTGTCCAACCACCCAAATTTCAGAGCATTTGCTCTTGATTTACTTTTATGAAGGGCTCCTGGACAATGAAAGGATATTATGGATGTAGCTGCTGGTGGATCTTTGATGGATAGAACTCCATCAGAGGAAAAGAAGTTGCTATGCAAGCTGGCGGTCAAAATCCAGTGAGGTAGTAAAGGAAAATGAGCAGGTTTACTGTAAACTTGAAATCCCTACTCATGGTATCTGAGGTTCAAGTAAATTTTAATGTTTTTGAATTGGTAAAACTTGAACCATTTAAGCCTGTTCTGGATTCATTATTCCCTGTAGAGCACATTGACATACCTGATGTTCACTATCCTTGCACTGATCTTGATTTAAATGATAGCCTTGAGGATTCAGCTGATGACTTGGAGATTGGTAAGAAATTTTCAATGAGCAAAAACAGGTTTATTCTGAACTTGAGATTCCAAACACTTTACCTGATTTGCTTATACATTCAAATGCCTGTGATTTGATGCACACTGATTCTATAGGATTCATGACTGATACTGATACAGATTTGATTGACCATTCTAAAATTTTTGATTCAGTATCAGCCATTGAACCCATTGGTCTAAGGTTGTTTTGAATGGACATGATTGCCGTGATGAAATTTTGAATGATAATAGCCTTGAACTGACCTTTGATTCTGTTGATCATGCATATATCAATATTGATTTTGAGGTAAACTGTGCAATCTGATAACTCTATAGAGTTAGGACTGAACTTTGATCTGACACAGTTCTTGAGAACTTTGAATGTGATTGTGAATCTGGTTCTTGCCCGATTTGTATTGAAATTGATTATGTGTTACAGACAGATTCTAAGCGTATAACAGATGCTATTAATTGTGAGTTTGATGACCATGCTGCAGAATTAAATGAGAATACAGGTGCTGACATTAAGGAAATCATGATTAATGAAGGAGAGTGTACTGCTACTTCTTTGACTGAGCCAGAGATCTCCATTCCGGTGTCACACACTGAACAACTGCCAGTGGAAGGAAAGCTACTGATGGAACAGTTTGCTGGGAGAAGAAAGAAGAAACATCTCGTTTTGGATGATATGGCAGTACTGATGAAGTTGTTCCTCCTCAAAACTTGTTTGCTGAATCCTGTGGTGGAAAACATCTCCCTGAAGGTCCAAAATTGGCAACTGCCACCATGATCAGGGGAGTTTTCCTTTTCTCTTCTCCTCCCTTTCCTACTTTTATTGCACTTGTCCATGATGTGTTGATTGTTCTGATTTCTGATCTTATGCTTATGACACATTGAGGACACTGTGTAGTTTAAGTGTGGTCTATTGGGAAAGATTCTGATTTTTCTTTGTTAGTTTTTATTTTCCGTGTTAAATTTTTTTTTTCTTTTCTAGGTAGTTTTTGTCGTGTCTTGTATACAGTTTTGCATTTTTCTCTTCAATTCTGGACTTTGTTTGGGTTGTAGACTTATCATTTCCTTCACTTGATTGATACTTATTTGTTTGAAATCCTTGCTTTTCTTTGCTTGGGAAGATGGTTATGATTTTTGAGAGTTGAATTGATTGTGGCAGAATTACCCTGTGTGAGAATTTGAGCCACTTTATGTTCTTTCTTGTGTGTGATATGTCTCTTGATTGCCTGCACATATGCCTTGGCTTGACTCTTTTTGATGATTCTTGATTGATACGCATGTTTGAAAGTGATAAAGGCATTTTGTTGTTGAGCCTCTAGAGCCAAATGAGCCTACCCTATTTTGATCCACTGATAACCCTTTTGAGCCCATACTTTCCTCATTTCTTTGTTTTGAAGCTCATACACCAGCCCTAAGTGAAAAACCATTATTACCTTAGCCTTAGGGAATTTTGGAGCTTTGAAATTGTTTTGGGAATAAGTGTGGTCTCCTGGGAGTTTCAGATGAATTGGCTAGTGAGTCCTCTTCTTATCGTGTTTTTGTAAATATGTGGTGTATCTTGTCTCTTGAAATTGTATGCTGAATAGAGTAAAGAAAAGAGACAGGATGAAAAAAAAAAGAGAGCAGAAAAACAGTAAAAAAAATGAAAAAAAAATTTGTGAATAATGGAGTCAAAAGATGATGGAATTAGAGGTTGTGGGTGTGTTTGAATGTGTTTACACTTGTTCCCCATTGCTCCTCTGTTCCTTATGGTTTGTAGCTTCTTATCCAGATATATCCTCCCTTGTCCTTGGCCCCATTACAACCATGAAAAGACCTTTTGATTTGAACATGTGTATGTGCTTGAGTGTTGATATTAGGGCTTGCCAAGTCTATTTGTGTTTGCTTTCTTGAGTGCATTGAGTGACATTGATTTACCTTAAACACTTGACAGAAACACTGATTGTGTGCATCTGTGAGGCTCTGTTACCTTTGATTCATCTCTTGAACTGATTGACTGTTTTCCTTGTACTGAACTGTTTGGACGATTATTTGAGTATCTGCTTTCATTGACTCTGTGTGGGATTCTGCCTATACCTTTTACTGTCCAGATTTTGTGAGAATTGTGCAACTGTGTTCCTGTTTTGGAGTCTTTGTTGTCTGTCTGTCGAGTCTGTGTCACCTTCCTCATGTTTGAGTAGTTCCCTGGTTTTCGTCTTGGTTTTGCCCAGGAGTGCAAAAGACTAAGTGTGGTCTATTTTGATGAGTCGTTATTTCTTGAATTATATTTAGTTTATTGCACTTAAATAAACCAAGGAATTATGTTTAATTGTCTATTATTTCCCCGTTTTCTGAATTCTGCTTAATTTGGTCGGAAATTCGTAATTGTGCTAATTTGGGTTTTCTGAGCTGATTAAGTGCATTTCTGGTTGCAGGAAAGTTGTGGAAACATCATCTGGAGCATTGGGATATGGCGTGATACACTCAAAGGCTCAACATTTAGTCATTTAGATTCTAATTAAAATTGTAATTTCGTTTTCTAGAAGCCCTTAATTAGAATTAGGTGTTTTGGACCCTTTTAGGGGCAATTTTGTAAAAAGACCCATTTGTAGGACATGTGCCTTTTTTATTAGGGTTTTTAATTGATTGTGGACCCCATTTGGAGGAGAAACTCTCCGCATTTTAGAGAGCCTTATCCAACCACATAAAAAGACTCTTACACACTTCATTTTTTTGACGTTTTTGAGCTTTTCTCTCTTAGGGTTTCTTGTATGAACACTCTTATGGAGAGCTTGACTTGGGTGTCTCGTTTTTGGCCATTTCAATGAGCAAGATGCAGATTTTCTTCTTCTCTTAATTTACTCTTGGTTGTCTTAGCTTATTGGTGGTGAAAAACTATTCATTTCCACTTCCATTTGCTTGTTCTTGATGCTTGAAGTTTGAGTTTTTGGAGCTTGTCTTTGCATTTCCATGGTGGATGTTGGGTTTGAGTAACTTTATATTTCGTTTTCCTCTCCCTTTGCTGCTGTTCCTCTCGGTTTTTATCTCATTCTATATGGTTGGATGATAAAAATGAAGTTCTATGTAGTTTTAGGTTGAAGAGAGCTTAAGATGATGTGTGGGTGTTGTGGGTTTAACTCTTTTCTTGCATTTTTCGGTTTTGATGCTTGAGAGAAGGTTGGGATCAGATCTTGGTGATGTTATGGAGGCTGGACAGAACTGGAATTAATGGTCTAAGTATTATTTTCGTTTTTGCAAAGAAACTTGAAGAAATGGTAGTGTTAAAGATGGGTTGATGAGTAGAAGTTTGGGTTTATTGTTCTTGTGTTCATTTGCAACTCTACCTTTGGTTTCTTGAAGTTGTTCTCTGTATGGAAGAGTGGAAGAAAGCTTTTGGATGCATAATTCTTGAAGAAAAACCGTTTGGAGTTTGTAGGAGAGAGGAAATTGCTTCATTTAATTTTTACCACTTTTGGACCAACACAAAAGATGCTTGTTTTGACCCAAGGAATGTTTCCACTTTGAGATTTGGCCTTTGCTTGTTCCAGCCGTGAATTGCAATGAGAAATGGAGGTTTTTAGAGTTTGTTTTCATTTGATTTAGCTTACTTGGCACATTGGTAGGAGCACCCATGGTATCTTCCATTTGCACATTGGTCTTTGAAGCATTCTTTGGCATTTCCACTTGGTGGTTCACGTAAGTTGTGTGCTTTGGTGTATAAAATCATTTCTTTGCTGCATGGAAGGAGAGAGGGGACGGTCTTGGAGAGTGTGGAAGGCACATGCTTAATTTCTTGAAAAATGGTGCACATGGGAGAAGAAGTCAACACATTTTGTGGCTTATTTAAGGTGAAATTGAAGTTTGACTTGGGTGCATGATGACTCACGGCCATGTGTTCTTTCTTTGGCCAATTGGACTTTTAAATTCATTTGTTAATTGCCATTATGACAAGTAATTTGCTAGGATTAAATTAGGCTTGTTGATTTCTTTGGTTTTTAATTAATTTAATTAATAGGTTGAGTTTATGTGTTTGAGTTAGTGTTGCATTTAATTATTTTTAACTGTGTTTGTTAATCAGTTTGTAACAGTCTTTGATGTTTGAATGTTATCTAAGGCTTTTAATAGTCCTAGTTTAATAACCATGCTAGCTTAAATTAGTTTGTTTGCATCTGTGTCTTTATTAAGTTCTTTAATTTTTGCAAAACCTTTTCAAACCCCCCCTAATGTGTTCGACCTATTACCTGAACCACAATTGGTCCTTGAGAGACGACCTAGGAGTCACTTCCTAGCACTATACTGCATTCTTTTATGCAATCAACTTTTGTGGGAGGTGCGACCCTTTCAACAAAATGGCGCCGTTGCCGGGGACCAACGGTTCAGTCTTAGGTCTTTTGTTGTGTTAGTGTTGTGTTGTGTGATGTGTTTTAGGATGTTTAGTTAGTCTTGTTTGGGTTTACTTCTTTTATCGATTTTTGTGTTTTTAGATTTTTATCATTTTTTGTATTTTGTGCATTCAGTTGTTGTTTCTGGAAGTTTCAAATTATGTAAATAATGGTTTTCCCCCATGTTATGTTTCTATATGTTTGGTTTAATCTTTGTTTGAAGTGGAAGTCCAGGTCTGAGACAGGTTTTTCACTACAATAGAGGAGATGACAGATTCTCAAGACTGGATATATGATCTAATCAAGAGTCTTCCCAAATTCCATGGGTTGGCACATGAAGATCCATACAGACACCTCAAGGAGTTTTGTTTGGTGTGTTTGTCGATGAGGCCTCCTGGTGTTTCAAAGGAGACAGTGCTGATGAAAGTGTTTCCAATGGCCCTTCAAGGTGCAGCAAGAGACTGGTTCCTATACCAGTATCCTTTTGATAGTTGGCAGGAAACACAACAGAGATTCCTCAACAAGTTCTTTCCAGCAGCAAAGGTAATCAGCATTAGGAGGGAGATCACTACCATTGAGCAATTTCAAGAAGAAAGCCTGGCAGATTATTGGGAGAGGTTTAACAGGCTCTGCACAGCCTGTCCAAACCACCAAATTTCAGAGCATTTGCTCTTGATTTACTTTTATGAAGGGCTCCTGGACAATGAAAGGATATTAGTGGATGTAGCTGCTGGTGGATCTTTGATGGATAGAACTCCATCAGAGGCAAAGAAGTTGCTATGCAAGCTGGCGGGTCAAAATCCAAGTGAGGTAGTAAAGGAAAAACCTGAGCAGGTTTACTGTAAACTTGAAATCCCTACTCATGTATCTGAGGTTCAAGTAAATTTTAATGTTTTTGAATTGGTAAAACTTGAACCATTTAAGCCTGTTCTGGATTCATTATTCCCTGTAGAGCACATTGACATACCTGATGTTCACTATCCTTGCAATGATCTTGATTTAAATGATAGCCTTGAGGATTCAACTGATGACTTGGAGATTGGTAAGAAAATTTTCAATGAGCAAAAACAGGTTTATTCTGAACTTGAGATTCCAAACACTTTACCTGATTTGCTTATACATTCAAATGCCTGTGATTTGATGCACACTGATTCTATAGGATTCATGACTGATACTGATACAGATTTGATTGACCATTCTAAAATTTTTGATTCAGTATCAGCCATTGAACCCATTGGTCTAAAGGTTGTTTTGAATGGACATGATTGCCGTGATGAAATTTTGAATGATAATAGCCTTGAACTGACCTTTGATTCTGTTGATCATGCATATATCAATATTGATTTTGAGGTAGAAACTGTGCAATCTGATAACTCTATAGAGTTAGGACTGAACTTTGATCTGACACAGTTCTCTGAGAACTTTGAATGTGATTGTGAATCTGGTTCTTGCCCGATTTGTATTGAAACTGATTATGTGTTACAGACAAATTCTAAGCGTATAACAGATGCTATTAATTGTGAGTTTGATGACCATGCTGCAGAATTAAATGAGAATACAGGTGCTGACATTAAGGAAATCATGATTAATGAAGGAGAGTGTACTGCTACTTCTTTGACTGAGCCAGAGATCTCCATTCCGGTGTCACACACTGAACAACTGCCAGTGGAAGGAAAGCTACTGATGGAACAGTTTGCTGGGAGAAGAAAGAAGAAACATCTCGTTTTGGATGATATGGCAGTACTGATGAAGTTGTGCCTCCTCAAAACTTGTTTGCTGAATCCTGTGGTGGAAAACATCTCCCTGAAGGTCCAAAATTGGCAACTGCCACCATGATCAGGGGAGTTTTCCTTTTCTCTTCTCCTCCCTTTCCTACTTTTATTGCACTTGTCCATGATGTGTTGATTGTTCTGATTTCTGATCTTATGCTTATGACACATTGAGGACACTGTGTAGTTTAAGTGTGGTCTATTGGGAAAGATTCTGATTTTTCTTTGTTAGTTTTTATTTTCCGTGTTAAATTTTTTTTTTTTCTTTTCTAGGTAGTTTTTGTCGTGTCTTGTATACAGTTTTGCATTTTTCTCTTCAATTTTGGACTTTGTTTGGGTTGTAGACTTATCATTTCCTTCACTTGATTGATACTTATTTGTTTGAAATCCTTGCTTTTCTTTGCTTGGGAAGATGGTTATGATTTTTGAGAGTTGAATTGATTGTGGCAGAATTACCCTGTGTGAGAATTTGAGCCACTTTATGTTCTTTCTTGTGTGTGATATGTCTCTTGATTGCCTGCACATATGCCTTGGCTTGACTCTTTTTGATGATTCTTGATTGATACGCATGTTTGAAAGTGATAAAGGCATTTTGTTGTTGAGCCTCTAGAGCCAAATGAGCCTACCCTAGTTTGATCCACTGATAACCCTTTTGAGCCCATACTTTCCTCATTTCTTTGTTTTGAAGCTCATACACCAGCCCTAAGTGAAAAACCATTATTACCTTAGCCTTAGGGAATTTTGGAGCTTTGAAATTGTTTTGGGAATAAGTGTGGTCTCTTGGGAGTTTCAGATGAATTGGCTAGTGAGTCCTCTTCTTATCGTGTTTTTGTAAATATGTGGTGTATCTTGTCTCTTGAAATTGTATGCTGAATAGAGTAAAGAAAAGAGACAGGATGAAAAAAAAGAGAGCAGAAAAACAGTAAAAAATGAAAAAAAAAATTTGTGAATAATGGAGTCAAAAGATGATGGAATTAGAGGTTGTGGGTGTGTTTGAATGTGTTTACACTTGTTCCCCATTGCTCCTCTGTTCCTTATGGTTTGTAGATTCTTATCCAGATATATCCTCCCTTGTCCTTGGCCCCATTACAACCATGAAAAGACCTTTTGATTTGAACATGTGTATGTGCTTGAGTGTTGATATTAGAGGCTTGCTGATGGACAAATTTATGAACAACAAATTATGATGTCACAAACTTGTTTTCAATCGGCAAGTATGACCGAATCGTTCAAGTAATAAACTTGGTTTGACCAAGTATCGTTCTTCCCAAAGGACTCACGGCCTAGTTTAGTTATGTGGTTTCTTAATTAACTAAGACTTACAAACGAATAATTGGGGTTTAAAATGCAAGACAGAAAATAAATGTATGCATGAATTTTGATCAATGGCAAAAAGCAAAAGATAACACTTTCAATGAAATTTATGTATGGATATGTTGTTGGGGGTCAATTTCATCTTATCCACTCTCATATATTTTAGGAATTCAACATCAAATCATCATTGTTAATGCCACTCTCTAATGTACCTTTCTAGAAGGCTTCTCCCTAATCACGAGTTCATACAATTCCTAGCATTCCTAATGATCAGTTCATAAGTGCAGGAGCTTAACGACAACCAATATAAAATTGGGAGAAATTCCCCGGATCTAGACTTCCCCGTACGTGCCCGTATCGACAAAACCAATAATCATGCATCGAATGAGTTAAACAATGCAAGCATTAAGCAAAGAGGAAAAACCCTAACTAATGATGAAAGAAAGCATAAGTCTTAATTAAAAGATGTAAAAACAGATTCCATATATGAGAGTTTCACAAGATTACATTGATTCCCCAACAAACATACAGAGTTTAGTTCACCATATTCATGGTGAACCTAGATGAATTACAATGAAAGAATGAAAGAATAAACCCTAAAAAGGTGAAGAGGAAGCCTCAGCATCCAAGATCCTCCTTCAAAGGGGTGGAAGAGAGAGTGTTTTCTTCGTTCCAGCCAGAGATACCTAACCCTAGGAAACCCTAAAGCTTATATCATTCGTAAATTACAAAAAGTCAAGTCCAAGCCCATTAAAGTGCCGCTCAGCGGTAAAATACCGCTCAGCGGTGAGTCGTGACTTGTTTTCTCCCCTCAGCGGCCATTTTGCCCCTCAGCGGACCTTACGTGACTTCCAGAGTGCCGCTCAGCGGTAAAATACCGCTCAGCGGTGAGTGCGTGACTTGTTTTCTCCCCTCAGCGGCCATTTTGCCCCTCAGCGGACCTCCCGCAAGCTCCTGAGTGCCGCTCAGCGGTAAACTGCCGCTGAGCGGTGACTTCGGCTTCTCCTTTTGCACTTTTTTTGTCTTTTCTGATTTCATCTCTCTCCTTCTTCACTTCTTTCACCAAATTCACCTTAAAACCTGCACAAAAACACTGAAATCAAGCATAAACCTGTCCAGCTCTCTTATTTCCAAAATATAAAGAAAAGCATGATTTCAAGCTAGTTTCTAAGTGTAAAGGTTGCTTTTAGTGTCAATTTTAATCATGAAAATAACAGTTTTTCAACTGTTATCACAACCCCAAACTTAAAACTTTGCTTGTCCTCAAGCAAATAAGATGTAACTCTATCTTCAACCAATTCATATGATGGTTCACTTCATTCAAAAATCTTCTTTTCAAGATAAGCAAAAACTTCACTCAAACTTATGACCAAGAGTTCAATCAAGATGTGCACATGCTTTAGTGTTCACAAAGTCATTTAAATTCCAACAAATGCTATTTTCATGAATGATCAATCAATTAAGCATGGATGTTCATGTGTTCATGTGATATTTCCTCACTAAGTCAAGTGTTTCACTCACACTCAAGTGTATAAGAGATGATCACTCATTCACTCTACTATCACAATGTTACATGAATTAACTTTGCCTTTCATTTTACCACAATCAAAAACATTCACAAGCATGCATCATCACAAGGACTTTTCTATGGCTTATAATGTGGCTGGGCTAACAAGAAAATTGGTTTTTCTGGATCACAAAATCCTTGAGTTAAGAGAATCATAACAACACAATCATCTTATTCATTCCCAACTTTCTTTTGCCTTTGCATTGAGCTTTGCTTCTTTTTCTTTTCTTTTCTTTTTCTTTGCATATTCTTACTTTTTAGCTCTTAGCTCAATGCTTTTCATGTTTTCCCAACAACCCCAAACTTGAACATTTAACAATACCACACAAGATCTTCTACTTAACTCAAGGTAAAGATTTTCAATCAAGGTTTTCAGTGTATATTCAAGGCTAAGGGTTCAAAGGATAGAACACAAGTGTTCTCTTTTAGTGGGCTAATTTTATGAATTTGGCCAATAAAAAGGTTTTCAACAAATGGCCTTGATCACATGATGCAAAACAAGCAATTGATTCAATCATAGAAAACCTGGGCAAAACCATTCATGCTTTCAAAGTAATAGCATTCAACAATAACAACTCTGGAGCTCAAAATCTCACATATAAGCTCATTCACATTTGACATACACATCCTGCTTAATTTCACAATCACAATCATGATATCATGCATTTGTTCACAAAGCTTGTGAATCACCTGTATAAGCATTTTAATGTGCACATCATCTCAACATCAATCAATCATAAGCATCATTCAGTATTACTTATCACACAATCACAGTTAATAGCAAACCATCACAAAAACCAGGTTTCAAATAAGTACATCAAACCCTAATCTAAAAACAGAAAATACTTACAAAACACTGGGTTGCCTCCCAGTGAGCGCTTGTTTAACGTCACGAGCCTGACCCAAACTTTCAAGGATCAACCAACAACATCATTGTGGAAAATTGTTGCACCTCTCCCCCTAGATAAGGTTTGAGACGTTGACCATTCACCACCCAACTTCTTGTGGATCAGCAGCAACTGGATTAAATATTTCAATTGCTCCATGCGGATGCACTTCTTTTATCACATATGGTCCTGACCATTTTGACTTCAGCTTCCCAGGAAATATCTTCAATCTTGAATTGAACAATAATACCTGTTGTCCTGGATTGAAAACTCTATTCACCAACTTTCTGTCATGATAAAATTTAATTTTGTCTTTGTAAGCCTTGGATGAATCATATGCATGTAATCGCATTTCTTCAAGCTCCAAAATCTGCCGTCTGCGTGTGCATTTAGTTTCATAAGGATCGAAATTCAAGAATTTCAAAGCCCATAATGCTTTATGCTCCAATTCTACAGGCAAATGGCATGCTTTCCCATAGACTAATTGAAATGGTGATAATCCCATAGACGTCTTCATTGCTGTCCTATAAGCCCAAAGAGCATCATCCAATTTGAGAGACCAATCCTTTCTTGATGAAGTCACTGTTTTTTCCAGGATCCGTTTTATCTCCCTGTTAGATACCTCAGCTTGTCCATTGGTTTGTGGATGATAAGGTGCAGCTACCTTATGTTTTACTCCATAGTGTTTGAGTACTTTCTCTAGCTGATAATTGCAAAAATGAGATCCTCCATCACTGATCAACACTCTTGGAGTGCCAAAACGTGAGAATATCTGCCTCTTCAGGAATTTAATTACCGTGCTAGCATCATTTTTAGGACAAGCTAATGCTTCCACCCATTTACTCACATAATCCACTGCTACCAGAATATATTCATTGTTGAAAGATGGAGGGAAGGGTCCAACAAAGTCAATACCCCAACAATCAAAAACCTCAACCTCTAAAATACCTTGTAAAGGCATCTCATGACGTTTAGTGATTGTCCCTGCTCTTTGACATTTGTCACAATTTTTAGCATGATTATGAGCATCTTTAAACAAAGTTGGCCAATAAAATCCTGATTGAAGGACTTTTGCTGCTGTTCTTTCTCCATTAAAATGTCCTCCATAAGGTGAATCATGACAATGCCAGAGAATTCCTTCTGCTTCTTCATTTGTAACACATCTCCTCAGAAGATTATCTGCTCCAATTTTGAACAAATAAGGATCATCCCAAACAAACTGCTTGGCATCATGCAAAAATTTCTTTCTTTGTTGCCAAGTTAAGTCTTCCGGCATGACCCTTGCAGCTTTGAAATTAGCCATATCAGCAAACCAGGGTCTCTGCTGAATATACATGAGTGATTCATCTGAAAAAGATTCCCAGATTTCAGACTCCTTGCTAGTGACTTCATTATTGACTAACCGTGACAAATGATCAGCAATTAAGTTTTCACTTCCTTTCTTATCACGGATGTCTACATCAAATTCTTGCAATAGTAAAACCCATCTAATCAGACGTGGCTTAGAATCTGGTTTTGTCAACAAATATTTGATAGCTGCATGATCTGTATAGACAGTTACCTTGGACCCAATAAGATAAGGTCTAAATTTCTCTAGAGCATACACAATAGCAAGAAATTCTTTCTCGGTTGTAGCATAATTCAATTGAGCATCATTCAGAACCTTGCTAGCATAATAAATTGGATGAAACTTTTGTTCTTTCCGCTGGCCAAGGACAACTCCTATTGCATAATCACTTGCATCACACATTAATTCAAAGTTTTGATTCCAATCTGGTGCTACAATTACTGGAGCTGACACTAACTTCTTCTTCAATGTGTCAAAAGCTTTCAAAATCTTCATTCATCACAAAAGGTGCATCCTTCATCAAAAGATTACTCAATGGTTTAGCAATTTTTGAGAAATCCTTGATGAATCTTCTATAAAACCCAGCATGACCAAGAAAACTTCTAATCCCCTTTACATTTGTTGGTGGAGGTAGTTTCTCAATGACTTCTACTTTAGCTTTGTCTACCTCAATTCCTTTAGCAGAGATTTTATGCCCCAATACAATTCCTTCAGTTACCATGAAATGACATTTTCCCAATTCAAAACAAGATTTGTCTGAACACATCTTTTGAGGACAGTGTTCAAATTAGCCAAACATCTTTGGAAAGAATTTCCAAAAACTGAGAAATCATCCATGAATACTTCAATGCATTTTTCTAAAAGATCCGCAAAAATTGCCTGCATACACCTCTGAAACGTAGCTGGAGCATTACATAATCCAAAAGGCATCTTTCTATACGCAAAGATACCAAAAGGACAAGTAAAAGCCGTCTTCTCCTGGTCTTTTGGATCCACCACAATTTGATTATATCCAGAATATCCATCTAGAAAACAATAGAAAGCCTGCCCTGATAACCTTTCTAGCATCTGATCCATGAAAGGAAGAGGAAAATGATCTTTCCTAGTAGCTTTATTCAGCTTCCTGTAATCAATGCACATACGCCAACCAGTAACTGTCCGAGTAGGAATAAGTTCATTCTTATCATTATAAATTACTGTCATCCCACCTTTCTTTGGAACCACCTGTACTGGACTCACCCATTCACTGTCAGAGATTGGATAGATGATACCAGCTTCTAACAGTTTCAACACTTCTTTTCTGACAACCTCCTTCATAACAGGATTTAACCTTCTCTGTGGTTGAGCACTTGGTTTATAATCTTCTTCCATAAAAATTTTGTGCATGCAGTAAGTTGGGCTAATACCTTTGAGATCTGATATTGACCACCCAATTGCTTCTTTGTTGGCTTTCAGAATTTCTATCAATTGCTCTTCTTCTTGTAGAGATAAAGAGTTATTGATGATGACTGGCTTTGTTCCATCTTCTTCTAGAAACACATATTTCAGATGTGATGGCAATCTTTTTAATTCTGGTGTCTGTGTTTTGACTGTTTCTTCCTTATCAATTATTTCAAATATTGGATCTTCCTCTGGACTCTTTTTCAATGTTTCCAAGTCCATCAGACATTCATCAATCAATTTCTCTTCTTCTTCATCTAAATCTTCACATGCATCAATGAGAGTTTTTTCCAATGGAGAAATATTTCGCACCATCCTTTCTTGCACCATACAAACTTGTCAAGTTCATCAAATTGAAAACATGCTTTGTCATCATTTGGATATGTCATGGCCTTGGATACGTCAAAAGTGACTTCTTCATCGTCAACTCTCAATTTAAGCTTACCATTCTCTACATCAATCAAAACTCTAGCAGTCTTCATAAAAGGTCTCCCAAGAATAAGAGGAACATCACTAGTTCCTTCCATCTCCATCACAATAAAATCCACTGGGAATACAAATTTGTCAACCTTCACTAGAACATCTTCAACCACTCCATATGGATACTTAAGAGACCTGTCCGCCAATTGAAGAGCCATTCTGGTTGGTTTAATTTCCAGCCCCTGAATTGTTCTGCACATGGATAGCGGCATTAGATTAATGCTAGCTCCCAAATCAATCAATGCTCTTCCAACTTTCACATCTCCTATGGTGCATGGAATAGTGAAGCTTCCTGGATCTTTAAGTTTAGGAGGTAGTTTCTGTATGATTGCACTGCAGTTGCCCTGTATATTGATAGTTTCCTTCTCAATGTACTTGTGTTTCTTTGTGAGGAGTTCCTTCAAAAATTTCGCATATGCTGGCATCTGTTGCAATGCTTCAGAGAATGGTATAGTGATCTCCAACTTCTTAAACAATTCCATGAATCTTTCCAACTGCTTTTCTTTCTCCTTCCTTGAATAACTCTTTGGATAAGGAAGTGGCTTTTCATACTCTTTTTCTTTCTGTCTCTCCTCTCTCTCTTCTCTCTCTTTTTTTCTCTCCTCTCCTCTTCTTCTTTTTCCTTTTTCTCTCTCTCAACTCTTTCTTTCCACTCACATGTTTCTTTTTCACTCTCACTCTCATTTTCTTTCTCTTCTCTTTCTTTTTGTCTCTCCTCTAACACTCTACCACTTCTAGTCACAACAGTTTTACACTCCTTTCCAGATTATCATGTTTCATCTCGTCAACTATTCTCTCAACATAAACCTCCATTTTTTTAAATGCAACATCCACATTATGACAATAAGACGCATTCGTCTTCAAGAATCTTTGGAAAGTCTCTTCAAGCTTTGTTGTTTTCTCAACTGGAGTAAATTGCATCTGCCATTTTGGTTGTTGCACTTGAACCATTGAGACCTGTTGTATTTCCTGTGGTATTTGAGAAAGTTTCATAGTTACTTCTTCAAGCTGTTGAGAGATAATTCTATTTTGAATAAGCAAAGCCTCATTTAATTGTAACAACTCCTTCTGACTAAAATCTCCTTTTTCAATGTTGAGTTCATTGTCATTAGTAGCCATATTTTCAATAATTTCAGTTGCTTCCTCTGGAGTTTTCCATTTAATGTTTCCTCCTGCTGAGGCATGAAGCATCATCTTAGCTTGTGAACCAAGACCTCCAAGGAAAGTTAGGACTACTTCTTCTTCTTTGAAGCCATGCGTGGGTGTTTTTCTTAGCAGACTTTTGTATCTATCCCATGCATGCCCCAGTGATTCTTCCATGCCCTGCTTAAATGAAGATATCTCTTGCTTGCCTTTTGTCACCTTTGATTGTGGAAAGTACTTGTTCAAAAACTTTGTTACCACTGCTTCCCACTCTGTGAAACTTCCTTCTGGAAAAGAGTTCAACCAAAGCTTAGCATTGCCTCCCAATGAGAAAGGAAACAAACTAAGTTTGATTGCTTCGTCTGGCACCCCATTGATTTTCACTGTGTTGCAAATTTCATTAAATGTAGTAAGGTGCTCATATGGGCTTTCATGAGATAACCCATTAAATTGATTACTCTTCACCAGTTGGATCAGTGCTGGTTTGACCTCCATATTGGCTGCATTGACTCTAGGTCTAGCTATGCTGTTAAAGTGTTGAGGTCCAGCTACATTGGTGTAATCAGCAAGAGTTCTTCTGATATTATTATTCTCCATATTTTCTGTGCTATTGTCAGAACCTTGTGGTGATGGTTGCAACAGAGTTTCCGGAGGAGGGAAAAGTTCTCTAGATGTTCTGATTCTTCTCCTCCGTCTACTGTCTTCTAATCCTTCAAGCAGAGGTTCTGTTGTTTTCTTGCTCCTAGTTCGAATTGCCTCCTGCATACACAAGAACACAAAACCCTAGAAAAGATTTGGTTAGCACAAAAAGATATAAGAGAAAAATAATAAAAAAATAAAAAACAGAAAAATAAACTAAAAATTCGAAATTTAAAAATAAAATAAAAAAATAAGTCAAAGATAATCAATAATCACACAAATTAACCAGTTAAACCACGAGTCCCCGGCAACGGCGCCAAAAACTTGATGGACAAATTTATGAACAACAAATTATGATGTCACAAACTTGTTTTCAATCGGCAAGTATGACCGAATCGTTCAAGTAATAAACTTGGTTAGACCAAGTATCGTTCTTCCCAAAGGACTCACGGCCTAGTTTAGTTATGTGATTTCTTAATTAACTAAGACTTACAAACGAATTAATTGGGGTTTAAAATGCAAGACAGAAAATAAACATGTATGCATGAATTTGATCAATGGCAAAAAGCAAAAGATAAACACTTTCAATGAAATTTATGTATGGATATGTTGTTGGGGTTCAATTTCATCTTATCCACTCTCATATATTTTAGGAATTCAACATCAAATCATCATTGTTAATGCCACTCTCTAATGTACCTTTCCAGAAGGCTTCTCCCTAATCACGAGTTCATACAATTCCTAGCATTCCTAATGATCAGTTCATAAGTAGGAGCTTAACGACAACCAATATAAAATTGGGAGAAATTCCCCGGATCTAGACTTCCCCGTACGTGCCCGTATCGACAAAACCAATAATCATGCATCGAATGAGTTAAACATGCAAGCATTAAGCAAAGAGGAAAAACCCTAACTAATGATGAAAGAAAGCATAAGTCTTAATTAAAAGATGTAAAAACAGATTCCATATATGAGAGTTTCACAAGACTACATTGATTCCCCAACAAACATACAGAGTTTAGTTCACCATATTCATGGTGAACCTAGATGAATTACAATGAAAGAATGAAAGAATAAACCCTAAAAAGGTGAAGAGGAAGCCTCAGCATCCAAGATCCTCCTTCAAAGGGGTGGAGAGAGAGTGTTTGCTTCGTTCCAGCCAGAGATACCTAACCCTAGGAAACCCTAAAGCTTATATATCATTCGTAAATTACAAAAAGTCAAGTCCAAGCCCATTAAAGTGCCGCTCAGCGGTAAAATACCGCTCAGCGGTGAGCGTGACTTGTTTTCTCCCCTCAGCGGCCATTTTGCCCCTCAGCGGACCTTACGTGACTTCCAGAGTGCCGCTCAGCGGTAAAATACCGCTCAGCGGTGAGTGCGTGACTTGTTTTCTCCCCTCAGCGGCCATTTTGCCCCTCAGCGGACCTCCCGCAAGCTCCTGAGTGCCGCTCAGCGGTAAACTGCCGCTGAGCGGTGACTTCGGCTTCTCCTTTTGCACTTTTTATTGTCTTTTCTGATTTCATCTCTCTCCTTCTTCACTTCTTTCACCAAATTCACCTTAAAACCTACACAAAAACACTGAAATCAAGCATAAACCTGTCCAGCTCTCTTATTTCCAAAAATATAAAGAAAAGCATGATTTCAAGCTAGTTTCTAAGTGTAAAGGTTGCTTTTAGTGTCATTTTTAATCATGAAAATAACAGTTTTTCAACTGTTATCACTTGCCAAGTCTATTTGTGTTTGCTTTCTTGAGTGCATTGAGTGACATTGATTTACCTTAAACACTTGACAGAAACACTGATTGTGTGCATCTGTGAGGCTCTGTTGCCTTTGATTCATCTCTTGAACTGATTGACTGTTTTCCTTGTACTGAACTGTTTGGACGATTATTTGAGCATCTTCTTTCATTGACTCTGTGTGGGATTCTGCCTATACCTTTTACTGTCCAGATTTTGTGAGAATTGTGCAACTGTGTTCCTGTTTTGGAGTCTTTGTTGTCTGTCTGTCGAGTCTGTGTCACCTTCCTCATGTTTGAGTAGTTCCCTGGTTTTCGTCTTGGTTTTGCCCCGGAGTGCAAAAGACTAAGTGTGGTCTATTTTGATGAGTCGTTATTTCTTGAATTATATTTAGTTTATTGCACTTAAATAAACCAAGGAATTATGTTTAATTGTCTATTATTTCCCCGTTTTCTGAATTCTGCTTAATTTGGTCGGAAATTCGTAATTGTGCTAATTTGGGTTTTCTGAGTTGATTAAGTGCATTTCTGGTTGCAGGAAAGTTGTGGAAACATCATCTGGAGCATTGGGATATGGCGTGACACACTCAAAGGCTCAACATTTAGTCATTTAGATTCTAATTAAATTGTAATTTCGTTTTCTAGAAGCCCTTAATTAGAATTAGGTGTTTTGGACCCTTTTAGGGGCAATTTTGTAAAAAGACCCATTTGTAGGACATGTGCCTTTTTTATTAGGGTTTTTAATTGATTGTGGACCCCATTTGGAGGAGAAACTCTCCGCATTTTAGAGAGCCTTAGCCAACCACCAAAAAAACTCTTACACACTTCATTTTTTTGACGTTTTTGAGCTTTTCTCTCTTAGGGTTTCTTGTATGAACACTCTTCTGAGAGCTTGACTTGGGTGTCTCGTTTTTGGCCATTTCAATGAGCAAGATGCAGATTTTCTTCTTCTCTTAATTTACTCTTGGTTGTCTTAGCTTATTGGTGGTGAAAAACTATTCATTTCCACTTCCATTTGCTTGTTCTTGATGCTTGAAGTTTGAGTTTTGGAGCTTGTCTTTGCATTTCCATGGTGGATGTTGGGTTTGAGTAACTTTATATTTCGTTTTCCTCTCCCTTTGCTGCTGTTCCTCTCGGTTTTTATCTCATTCTATATGGTTGGATGATAAAAATGAAGTTCTATGTAGTTTTAGGTTGAAGAGAGCTTAAGATGTGTGTGGGTGTTGTGGGTTTAACTCTTTTCTTCTTGCATTTTTTCGGTTTTGATGCTTGAGAGAAGGTTGGGATCAGATCTTGGTGATGGTATGGAGGCTGGACAGAACTGGAATTAATGGTCCAAGTATTATTTTCGTTTTTGCAAAGAAACTTGAAGAAATGGTAGTGTTAAAGATGGGTTGATGAGTAGAAGTTTGGGTTTATTGTTCTTGTGTTCATTTGCAACTTTAACTTTGGTTTCTTGAAGTTGTTCTCTGTATAGAAGAGTGGAAGAAAGCTTTTGGATGCATAATTCTTGAAGAAAAACCGTTTGGAGTTTGTAGGAGAGAGGAAATTGCTTCATTTAATTTTTACCACTTTTGGACCACCAAAAGATGCTTGTTTTGACCCAAGGAATGTTTCCACTTTGAGATTTGGCCTTTGCTTGTTCCAGCCGTGAATTGCAATGAGAAGGAGGTTTTTAGAGTTTGTTTTCATTTGATTTAGCTTACTTGGCACATTGGTAGGAGCACCCATGGTATCTTCCATTTGCACATTGGTCTTTGAAGCATTCTTTGGCATTTCCACTTGGTGGTTCACGTAAATTGTGTGCTTTGGTGTATAAAATCATTTCTTTGCTGCATGGAAGGAGAGAGGGGACGGTCTTGGAGAGTGTGGAAGGCACATGCTTAATTTCTTGAAAAATGGTGCACATGGGAGAAGAAGTCAACACATTTTGTGGCTTATTTAAGGTGAAATTGAAGTTTGACTTGGGTGCATGATGACTCACGGCCATGTGTTCTTTCTTTGGCCAATTGGACTTTTAAATTCATTTGTTAATTGCCATTATGACAAGTAATTTGCTAGGATTAAATTAGGCTTGTTGATTTCTTTGGTTTTTAATTAATTTAATTAATAGGTTGAGTTTATGTGTTTGAGTTAGTGTTGCATTTAATTATTTTTAACTGTGTTTGTTAATCAGTTTGTAACAGTCTTTGATGTTTGAATGTTATCTAAGGCTTTTGATAGTCCTAGTTTAATAACCATGCTAGCTTAAATTAGTTTGTTTGCATCTGTGTCTTTATTAAGTTCTTTAATTTTTGCAAAACCTTTTCAAACCCCCCCTAATGTGTTCGACCTATTACCTGAACCACAATTGGTCCTTGAGAGACGACCTAGGAGTCAGTTCTTAGCACTATACTGCATTCTTTTATGCAATCAACTTTTGTGGGAGGTGCGACCCTTTCAACAGTACATTAAACCCTAATCTAAAAACAAAAACAAATAAGTTCAAAAAACTTAAACCACAAAAGCATAATCATATGATAGCATTTATCAGTAAATGCTATCTCAGCTTCTCATCAGTCTGAGCTGTCCTCTGTATATTCCTCTTCTTCCTCATCTTCATCATCTTCAAATGCATCATCATCATCAGCTTCATCTTCTTCCATCTCTCTAACTGAAGCTTCAGCTGCTCCAGCTCCTCCTCCATGCACTGGTTCCTCTGGCCAAGCTACCACATTATGGAATTCATCCATAGTCCACCTGTGGGCTGGAGGTGTATCATACATCCCCACAATCATCTCAGCAGTGGCCACCTGCCCTCTGTGAATGGACTGCAACTGAGCACCTATAAGAGACATATACATGTCCCTCATCTGGAATGGTTCTGCTTCATGTGTCTCAGCAGATGTCTGGCTCTGTGCTGGCCCTCTCTCTCTACGAGCACGGCGTGGTGGAACTGGCTGAGCTGTTTCCTCACCTCCACAATACTGTCTATAATAAGCCTCATCAATAGCTTTTCTTGGCCTCTCAAATGGTGGAGCAGAAGTGTCCACCTCAGCTATCTTGCAAAGGTGAGTGATCAAAGAGGATGTCCTAGTGGTGCTTTGTTGTTTGAGGTATTGGCGCACACACTAATCTCATCAGCTATCACCTGCCCAATATTAACATTCAAGTTTCTGATAGCACAGTAGATGAATAGTGCCCTGCTGAGAGTAATATCTGACACATGTGAACATGGCTGAATGTTGGCATGAGAAAACGCCATCCAATACTTTGCAAGAGGAGTCAAATCCGTCCTCCTAATGTTAACCACTGAGCCAGATCGATTCCTTTGGAAGTGTCCTCCAGGTATACACAGTACTCTCTCCACATCCTCATAATCAGCACCTTCCTCCATGCAAAGAGCAAACTGGCATTGCTCACCAGCCCCACAGTGTCCAGGAAGTTATTGATAGAATCAGGATCATACCTGATAGCATGGCCTCTGACATAGCCCAAATAATTCTCAGCTGGATAATCACCAATCTTCTTTGCATTGGTGTAAAATTCCTTTACCACAGCTATGTTGGCAGGTGCAGGATAGTGGCTAGCTTTCCCCAGTCATTCCCTAACACTTGTTCCAAATTGAGGAGCAAAGTTAGGTATCATTCCAACCTTTCTCTCCATCAGAAGTCTCCTGTCCTGAACCACCCTAAAGTGCTTCTCATGTTTCCTAGAGAGGAACCTGCTAGAGTGGGGTTGCTCTGGTTCCTTTTCCTTTCTCTTGGTTGCCATGGTTTTCAATCTCTTTCCTGAAGAGGATGCCATTCCTACATTCAAACACAAATACAAAACCACAGAACATGATGTTAATCATTAGTAAAACATAGAACACTCCTTTCGAAGCTAAACCACCGCTGAGGGCCAGAATTTCCCCTCAGCGCCACCAGTGCCACATTCCAATCACAAAAAATCAGAAAAACCAAATCTGGCAGAGTGCCGCTCAGCGGCAGTTTACCCCTCAGCGGTAACTCTGCAGATTTTTGAAAATCTTGTTTTAAAGCTGTCCTAACTCCACCCAAATGCAATTTTCAGTTTTCCAGTTCATAATCATGCAGTTTAATCGGTTCAAACATCAAATATATCATCAAATATATCATCAAATCATGCATAGAAATCAAAACCCCTAAATATTCATGCTTTGACAATCACATTCAAATTCAAGAACCCTAGAATGAACAAAATGCATTTTACTTACTTGGGTGGAGATACTAATGCAATGAGAATGCTTCCAAGCTAGAATGCTCTCTTCCAACCCCAAACTTTGATGGCACACTAGTGAAAAAGTGAGTGGAAGAGAAATTTTCTTAAGAGGGAAGAGTGAAAAGATGTGGAAAACCTTGGAGAAGGTATGTGGGAGTGTTTGTGCAGAGAAAAACCTGAAAGTATGAGAACTTGCGCAGCTTAGGGTTTAAAAATACCCTAATGGGCTCGGGTCCCGCTAAGGGGAACTAAAGCCCATCTGCGAGAGTACCGCTCAGCGGTAAATTACCGCTCAGCGGCACTTTCGTGATGTGCTCTTCTCCTTCTTTTCTTAACCTACGTGCCTCCCATACATGCCCCTCACTGGTTCCCTGCAATTCAATGTTTAAAATGCTTATGCAAACCCTAACTAAAATAAACAAACAGAAATATTCAATCAACTGGGTTGCCTCCCAGGTAGCGCTTGTTTAACGTCACGAGCCTGACCCAAAATCCACCAACACCCATTAGTAGGTGCAAAATTTTCTTACCAACACCCATCAGTAGGTGTTACAAACATAGTATCCTTCAGTAGATACTTAACCACCTAGCATCCTTCAGTAGATGCTATCTCCAACAAAATAGTTACAAAAATAAGTCCACAAATTAAAAATTACAAAACCAAATCAAAAGTTTTTAAATCCACTGGGTTGCCTCCCAGCAAGCGCTCTTTTAACGTCATTAGCTTGACCCAATAAAGTTCAAGTTCCATCTTCTTTATAGTTGATGTTGTCATTCCACCAACTCCTCAGCTGTTTCCTGAACTGTTTTGGTCCTTCTAGAATATGGAGACTCTATCTCTATCATCTCCTTCTCTTTAAAGCCCTTCACAACCCACAACTTGTTCTTGATTCTTACAGGTGTGCCAAGTTGGAGTCTTCTTTTCTCCCAGTCACTAGGAATTTCTCCTCCTCTTCCATTTTCTTCTTCCTTGGGTACCTGAAACAACAAACAATGGTTACCTGCAACCTTGAGATTTTCATCTTTACGGCTAGTCATGGGTGCATCTTGAAATGCAGCTTTATAACTAGCTTCTTCCTCCTTGCTTGCGTCTCATCTTTGAAGACGTCTACCACCACTCTCTCCTCTCTGTCCTGGAGCACTACTATACCTTCATTTACATCAATGAGCTTTGGCCGTTTTCATAAACGGTCTTCCAAGTATGATAGGTATCTTCTCTGTCTCCATCTTCATCACCACAAAGTCTGCCAAGAACTGAAGTTTGCCAACACAAACTATAATGTCCTCTACAATCCCACATGGCTCCTTTGAAGATCCATCGGCCATTACTATTTTAACCTTTACAGGTTTCACTTTAACATTGCCGATTTGCTCCAGTAAAGAATAAGGTATCAAGTTAACACTTGAACCTAAATCAAGGAGAGCTTTCTTCACCTTTTTCTTCCCTATGGTACAAGGGATAGAAAAACTGCCTGGATCTGTGCTTTAGGAGGGAATGACTCTTTTTTAACAGTTATACACTCTTTGCTTCATCATCTCTACGTCTTTTCTTTGTAGAGATTTCTTCATCAGATTTTGTGTAAACTGTGATTTGCTGTAGAATCTGTTCCCAAGGTGCTTCATTATCCACCATTCTGAATAATTCTGTGAAGTCCAGTTGTTTCCCTTGATGGATTGGAAAAGGAAAAGTACTTTTGCTCTCTATTTCTCTTCTCTCTTCTGTATCTAACTCAACTTTCTCATCATCAACACTCTTTACCACCTTGCACTCTTCTCTGGGGTTAACCTCAGTATTAGCCCCAAAATTTCTATTTGGCCTTTCTTCCAATTGCTTGGTAATCTGACCCATTTGAATCTCCAAGTTCTTTATAGCAGCTTCAGTGCTCTTTTGAGAAGATTCAGTTTTCTGTATGAATTGCTGAAGAGTTTCTTCCAACCTTGTTGATCTTTCATTAAGCATAGATAACTGTTGCCAAAAGGTTGGTTGCTGCTGCTGCTTATTATATTGACTAGCTTGCCCAGTTTGTCCTTGACCAATGCTTGGGTGTGGTTTCCACCCTTGATTGTAATTCCCTTGACGGTATGGAAATTGATTGGCCATGAAATTAACGTCCTCTACAGCTTCAACTGGAAAGGCACATTGACCATTGATATGGTCACCTCCACACAATTCGCACAACTGGGTTTGTACCTGTGCAGCAGTTTTCAACTCTTTGGTAATTGTGCAAGAGTTTTAGTCAGAGTCTCCAGCTGTTGAGTTAGAATTTTATTTTGAGCTAGCAAGGCATCATGTGTCTGTAATTGGAGAACCCCTTTTTGTTGCATAGGAGCTCCTCTCTCACTGTGCAGCTCATTATCACTAGTAGCCATGTTTTTATAATTCTGTTGCTTCCTCTGGAGTTTTCCATTTAATATTGCCTCCTGCTGAGGCGTCCAGCATCATCTTGGTTTGTGAACCAAGCCCTCCAAGGAAAGTTAAGACTACTTCCTGTTCTTCAAAGCCATGCGTGGGTGTTTTTCTTAGCAGACTTTTGTATCTATCCCATGCATGCCCTGGTGATTCTTCCATGCCCTGCTTAAATGAAGATATCTCTTGCTTGCTTTTTGTCACCTTTGATTGTGGAAAGTACTTGTTTAAAAACTTTGTCACCACTGCTTCCCACTCTGTGAAACTTCCTTCTGGGAAAGAATTCAACCAAGTTTAGCATTGCCTCCCAATGAGAAAGGAAACAAACTAAGTTTGATAGCTTCGTCTGGCACCCATTAATTTTGACTGTGTTGCAAATCTCATTGAAGGTAGTGAGGTGCTCATATGGGCTTTCATGAGATAACCCATTAAATTGGTTGCTTTTCACCAGTTGGATCAGTGCTGGTTTGACCTCCATGTTAGCTGCATTGACTCTAGGTCTAGCTATACTGTTAAAGTGCTGAGGTCCAGCTATATTGGTGTAGTCAGCAAGAGTTCTTCTGATATTATTGTTCTCCATATTTTCTGTGCTATGAACAGAACCTTGTGGTGATGGTTGTAATAGAGTTTCCGGAGGAGGGAAAAGTTCTCTAGATGTTCGGATTCTTCTCCTCCGTCTACTCTCGTCTAGACCTTCAAGAAGAGGTTCTGTTGTTTTCTTGCTCCTTGTTCGAATTGCCTCCTGCATACACAAGAAAACAAAACCCTAGAAAAAATTTGTTAGCACAAAAAGATATAGGAGAAGATAAAGATTCAGAAGATAAAAATAAAATAAAATAAAATCAAATAAAATCAAATAAAAAAAACCGAAAAAATAAAAAACAGAAAATAAAAACAGAAATTAAAAATTCAAGTCAAAGATAATCAATAATCACACAAATTAACTAGTTAAACCACGAGTCCCCGACAACGGCGCAAAAAACTTGATGGACAAATTTATGATCACCAAAATATGATGTCACAAACTTGTTTTACAATCGGCAAGTATGACCGAATCGTTCAAGTAATAAACTTGGTAAGACCAAGTATCGTTCTTCCCAAAGGACTCACGGCCTAGTTTAGTTGTGTGGTTTGTTGATTAGCTAAGACTTAAGGACGAAATATTTGGATTTTTATATGCAAAAGACGAAAATAAACATGTATGCATGAGGTTTTGATCAATGGCAAAAGCAAAAGATAAACACTTTCAATGAAATATATGTATGAATATGTTGTTGGGGGTCAATTTCATCTTATCCACTCTCATATATTTTAGGAATTCAACATTCAAATCATCATTGTTAATGCCACTCTCTAAAGTACCTTTCAAGAAGGCTTCTCCCTAATTACGAGTTCATACAATTCCTAGCATTCCTAATAATTAGTTCATCAAGTGCAGGAGCTTAACGACAACCAATATAATATTGGGAGAGATTCCCCGGATCTAGACTTCCCCGTACGTGCCCGTATCGACAAAACCAATAATCATGCATTGAATGAGTTAAACAACGCAAGCATTAAGCAAAGAGGAAAAACCCTAACTAATGATGAAAGAAAGCATAGGTCTTAAATAAAAGATGTAAAAACAAATTCCATATATGAGAGCTTCAAAAGATTACATTGATTCCCCAACAAACATACAAAGTTTAGTTCACCATATTCATGGTGAACCTAGATGAATAACAATGAAAGAATGAAAGATAAAACCCCTGAAAGGTGAAAAGGAAGTGATGAGTCGTTATTTCTGGAATTATATTTAGTTTATTGCACTTAAATAAACCAGGGAATTGTGTTTAATTGTCTGTCATTTCCCCGTTTTCCGAATTCTGCTTAATTTGGTTGGAAATTCGTAATTGTGCTAATTTGGGTTTTCTGAGCTGATTAAGTGCATTTCTGGTTGCAGGGCAGTTGTGGAAACATCATCTGGAGCATTGGGATATTGAGTGACACACTCAAAGGCTCAACATTTAGTCATTTAGATTCTAATTAAAGTTGTAATTTCGTTTTCTAGAAGCCCTTAATTAGAATTAGGTGTTTTGGACCCTTTTAGGGGCAATTTTGTAAAAATATTTTTTTAGGACATATGCATTTTAGGTTAGGGTTTGTAATTTTGTGTGTGGACCCTACCCTTATTAAAAGAGGGATACACGGCCCTTGTGCACAGCCGCCACTTGACACGGACCAATTACTCTTTCATTTTTTGGGGACCTTAGTCTTTTTCCGAGAACGTTGTTTTGATAATGAAGGAAGAACAAATATTCTTTTTTTCTTGGAGGATGAAACAATGATTCATTGTGCCCTTGTTTTATTCTGCTACACTATGCACGTTATTTTTCTTGGCTTGGAGAAATGATGATTTAACTTGGGACGGGCTGGAACGTTTTTTTTGGAGTATTCACTTTTCAAAAAGAGGGGCGCTGATTCCAGTAGCTGCACGGAGAAGGGCTGGAATGAAGGGAGTGTATGGAAGGAAGAAGCTGGATGGTGTCCTTATTTTTATTCAGAGAAATGGAACGTTTGAGGGAAGTGTTGAAGTGGTGTGGTAGGAGCTGATTCCATTTCGGAAGAAGCTTGTGCAGCGTGCGCGTGTTGGACGTCCTGGAAGAAGTGAGGCGCACGGCTGCCACATCATTGAAGAAGTGTTGTCTCGGTTGGAAAGTAGGAAGGCCACGGAAGCAGCTGGCAGCAGGGCACATTGTTGAATGTAGTAGGAGAATGGTGTGCACGGTGCAAGCTGCTGGAAGGTTGATTAAAGAAGAAGCTGAAGAAGGGCATGGTGTGCACGGGAATATGAGGTGGAAGTAGATTAGGTTGGAGTAAGGAGTGGTCACATCAATTGAAGCATTTGGAGGGCACAAGTAGCAGGTGTACGGTGGTAGGCTTTGAGAAAAGGAATTTTATTCAATTGCTTTGGAGCATAAGGGAGCAACTTCACGGTGATGAAGTTCATTTAATTTCTTGTACAAAGCAAGTTGATTGATTATTGGATGACGCGCACGTGCTAGGAAGGTTTCTTTAATCCTTTTCTTTATTCACACTTGCATCAAAAATGTTTTTTTATTATATACATTGAAATGCATTTAGAAGCAGCTTGCTCGTTTTATTTCAACTTACTGGTCACACAATTTCTTTTAGTACTTCTTTCGTATAAATGTGCATCCCATGTCATTCTGGCTGCGTTGGGCTTCGAAGGGTAATTCTTTGCAGTTCAATAGTGTTAGATGAGTTTTCATATTTCTCTAGTGCATTTAAATTAGTTCCCACACCTTATTTTAGGACCGTTCAGTTTACTGCTTGATTCACTTTAATGTTGTTTATTATGTTTAGTTGTGATAATTTAGTTGTAATGTTACTTTTAATGACCAACCATTTTAATTTTGTGTTTACCTCCGTGTTTATATTCGTGTTTTAATTTAGTCCATCTGCATTCACAAAACTCTTCACAAACCCCCACTACGTGTTGATCTGATATTGAACCACATTTGGTCCTTGAGAGACGACCTAGGAGTCACTTCCTAGTACTATACTGCATTCTTTTATGCACAACTTCGGAAAGGGTCGCACCTCCCACAAAAGTTGTGCATAAAAGAATGCAGTATAGTACTAGGAAGTGACTCCTAGGTCGTCTCTCAAGGACCAAATGTGGTTCAATCTCAGATCAACACGTAGTGGGGGGGGGGGGGTTGTGAAGAGTTTTGTGAATGCAGATGGACTAAATTAAAACACGAATATAAACACGGAGGTAAACACAAAATTAAAATGGTTGGTCATTAAAAGTAACATTACAACTAATTATCACAACTAAACATAATAATCAACATTAAAGTGAATCAAGCAGTAAACTGAACGGTCCTAAAATAAGGTGTGGGAACTAATTTAAATGCACTAGAGAAATATGAAAACTCATCTAACACTATTGAACTGCAAAGAGTTACCCTTCGAAGCCCAACGCAGCCAGAATGACATGGGATGCACATTTATACGAAAGAAGTACTAAAAGAAATTGTGTGACCAGTAAGTTGAAATAAAACGAGCAAGCTGCTTCTAAATGCATTTCAATGTATATAATAAAAAAATTTTTGATGCAAGTGTGAATAAAGAAAAGGATTAAGAAACCTTCCTAGCACGTGCGCGTCATCCAATAATCAATCAACTTGGCTTTGTACAAGAAATTAAATGAACTTCATCACCGTGAAGTTGCTCCCTTATGCTCCAAAGCAATTGAATAAAATTCCTTTTCTCAAAGCCTACCACCGTACACCTGCTACTTGTGCCCTCCAAATGCTTCAATTGATGTGACCACTCCTTACTCCAACCTAATCTACTTCCACCTCATATTCCCGTGCACACCATGCCCTTCTTCAGCTTCTTCTTTAATCAACCTTCCAGCAGCTTGCACCGTGCACACCATTCTCCTACTACATTCAACAACGCGCCCTGCTGCCAGCTGCTTCTGTTGCCTTCCTACTTTCCAACCGAGACAACACTTCTTCAATGATGTGGCAGCCGTGCGCCTCACTTCTTCCAGGACGTCCAACACGCGCACGTTGCACAAGCTTCTTCCGAAATGGAATCAGCTCCTACCACACCACTTCACCACTTCCCTCAAACGTTCCATTTCTCTGAATAAAAATAAGGACACCATCCAGCTTCTTCCTTCCATACGCTCCCTTCATTCCAGCCCTTCTCCGTGCAGCTACTGGAATCAGCGCCCCTCTTTTTGAAAAGTGAATACTCCAAAAAAAACGTTCCAGCCCCTCCCAAGTTAAATCATCATTTCTCCAAGCCAAGAAAAATAACGTGCATAGTGTAGCAGAATAAAACAAGGGCACAATGAATCACTGTTTCATCCTCCAAGAAAAAAAGAATATTTGTTCTTCCTTCATTATCAAAACAACGTTCTCGGAAAAGACTAAGCTCCCAAAAAATGAAAGAGTAATTGGTCCGTGTCAAGTGGCGGCTGTGCACAAGGGCCGTGTGTCCCTCTTTTAATAAGGGTAGGGTCCACACACAAAATTACAAACCCTAACCTAAAAGGCATATGTCCTAAAAAAATATTTTTACAAAATTGCCCCTAAAAGGGTCCAAAACACCTAATTCTAATTAAGGGCTTCTAGAAAACGAAATTACAACTTTAATTAGAATCTAAATGACTAAATGTTGAGCCTTTGAGTGTGTCACTCAATATCCCAATGCTCCAGATGATGTTTCCACAACTGCCCTGCAACCAGAAATGCACTTAATCAGCTCAGAAAACCCAAATTAGCACAATTACGAATTTCCGACCAAATTAAGCAGAATTCGGAAAACGGGGAAATAACAGACAATTAAACACAATTCCCTGGTTTATTTAAGTGCAATAAACTAAATATAATTCCAGAAATAATGACTCATCAAAATAGACCACACTTAGTCTTTTGCACTCCTGGGCAAAACCAAAACGAAAACCAGGGAACTCTCAAACATCAAGGAGCTAACACAGACTGGACAGACAGACAACAAAGACTCCAAAACAGAAACACAGTTGCACAATTCTCACAAAATCTGGACGGTAAAAGGTATAGGCAGAATCCCACGCAGAGTCAGTGAAAGCAAATACTCAAAGAATCATCCAAACAGTTCAGTACTAGGAAAACATTCAATCAGTTCAAGAGATGAATCAAAAGCAACAGAGCCTCACAGATGCACACAATCAGTGTTTCTCTCAAGTGTTTAAGGTAAATCAATGTCACTCAATGCACTCAAGAAAGCAATCACAAATAGACTTGGCAAGCCTCTAATATCAACACTCAAACACATACGCATGTTCAAATCAAAAGGTCTTTTCATGGTTGTAATGGGGCCAAGGACAAGGGAGGATATATCTGGATAACAAGCTACAAACCATAAGGAACAGAGGAGCAATGGGGAACAAGTGTAAACACATTCAAACACACCCACAACCTCTAATTCCATCCTCTTCTTGACTCCATTATTCACAATTATTCACATTTTTTTTTTCACTATTTTTCCGCTCTCTTTCTTTTTTTCATCCTGTCTCTTTTCTTTTCTCTCTTTTCAAAACAAAACTGTAAAAGACAAGATACACATATATTTACCAAAACAAACAAGAAGAGGAACCAACCAGCCAACTCATCAGAAACCCCCAAGAGACCACACTTGTTCCCAAAACACTTCCAAAGCTCCAAAATTCCCTAAGGTTAAGGTAATCATGGTTTTTCTCTTAGGGCTAGTGTATGAGCATTCAAAACAAAGAAATGGGGGAAAGTATAGGCTCAAAAAGGGTTTTCAAAGGATTAGAACAAGGTAGGCTTATTTGGCTAGAGAGGCTCAAGAACAAAACTGCCTTTATCACTTCCAAACAAGCATATCAATCAAGAATTATCAACAAGAGGCAAGCCAAGGCATATGTGCAAGCAATCAAGAGACATATCACACAAGAAAGAACATAAAGTGGCTCAAATTCTCACACAGGGCATTTGTGTCACAATCAATTCAACTCTCAAACATCATGATCATCTTCCAAGCAAACAAAAGCAAGGAATCCACATCTCAGAGTATCAATGAAGTGAAGGAAAACTGACAACCGAACCACAATCCAGAATTTACGAAAAGCATGCAAAACTGTACACAAGACACAACAAACTACATAAAAACCGAAACACGAACAAAGAAACAACCTCCCTTAATTATTTTGATGAAAGGGTCGCACCTCCCACAAAAGTTGTGCATAAAAGAATGCAGTATAGTACTAGGAACTGACTCCTAGGTCGTCTCTCAAGGACCAAATGTGGTTCAATCTCAGATCAACACGTAGTGGGGGGGGGGGGTTTGTGAAGAGTTTTGTGAATGCAGATGGACTAAATTAAAACACGAATATAAACACGGAGGTAAACACAAAATTAAAATGGTTGGTCATTAAAAGTAACATTACAACTAAATTATCACAACTAAACATAATAATCAACATTAAAGTGAATCAAGCAGTAAACTGAACGGTCCTAAAATAAGGTGTGGGAACTAATTTAAATGCACTAGAGAAATATGAAAACTCATCTAACACTATTGAACTGCAAAGAGTTACCCTTCGAAGCCCAACGCAGCCAGAATGACATGGGATGCACATTTATACGAAAGAAGTACTAAAAGAAATTGTGTGACCAGTAAGTTGAAATAAAACGAGCAAGCTGCTTCTAAATGCATTTCAATGTATATAATAAAAAAACATTTTTGATGCAAGTGTGAATAAAGAAAAGGATTAAAGAAACCTTCCTAGCACGTGCGCGTCATCCAATAATCAATCAACTTGGCTTTGTACAAGAAATTAAATGAACTTCATCACCGTGAAGTTGCTCCCTTATGCTCCAAAGCAATTGAATAAAATTCCTTTTCTCAAAGCCTACCACCGTACACCTGCTACTTGTGCCCTCCAAATGCTTCAATTGATGTGACCACTCCTTACTCCAACCTAATCTACTTCCACCTCATATTCCCGTGCACACCATGCCCTTCTTCAGCTTCTTCTTTAATCAACCTTCCAGCAGCTTGCACCGTGCACACCATTCTCCTACTACATTCAACAACGCGCCCTGCTGCCAGCTGCTTCTGTTGCCTTCCTACTTTCCAACCGAGACAACACTTCTTCAATGATGTGGCAGCCGTGCGCCTCACTTCTTCCAGGACGTCCAACACGCGCACGTTGCACAAGCTTCTTCCGAAATGGAATCAGCTCCTACCACACCACTTCACCACTTCCCTCAAACGTTCCATTTCTCTGAATAAAAATAAGGACACCATCCAGCTTCTTCCTTCCATACGCTCCCTTCATTCCAGCCCTTCTCCGTGCAGCTACTGGAATCAGCGCCCCTCTTTTTGAAAAAGTGAATACTCCAAAAAAAACGTTCCAGCCCCTCCCAAGTTAAATCATCATTTCTCCAAGCCAAGAAAAATAACGTGCATAGTGTAGCAGAATAAAACAAGGGCACAATGAATCACTGTTTCATCCTCCAAGAAAAAAAGAATATTTGTTCTTCCTTCATTATCAAAACAACGTTCTCGGAAAAAGACTAAGCTCCCAAAAAATGAAAGAGTAATTGGTCCGTGTCAAGTGGCGGCTGTGCACAAGGGCCCGTGTGTCCCTCTTTTAATAAGGGTAGGGTCCACACACAAAATTACAAACCCTAACCTAAAAGGCATATGTCCTAAAAAAATATTTTACAAAATTGCCCCTAAAAGGGTCCAAAACACCTAATTCTAATTAAGGGCTTCTAGAAAACGAAATTACAACTTTAATTAGAATCTAAATGACTAAATGTTGAGCCTTTGAGTGTGTCACTCAATATCCCAATGCTCCAGATGATGTTTCCACAACTGCCCTGCAACCAGAAATGCACTTAATCAGCTCAGAAAACCCAAATTAGCACAATTACGAATTTCCGACCAAATTAAGCAGAATTCGGAAAACGGGGAAATAACAGACAATTAAACACAATTCCCTGGTTTATTTAAGTGCAATAAACTAAATATAATTCCAGAAATAACGACTCATCAAAATAGACCACACTTAGTCTTTTGCACTCCTGGGCAAAACCAAAACGAAAACCAGGGAACTCTCAAACATCAAGGAGCTAACACAGACTGGACAGACAGACAACAAAGACTCCAAAACAGAAACACAGTTGCACAATTCTCACAAAATCTGGACGGTAAAAGGTATAGGCAGAATCCCACGCAGAGTCAGTGAAAGCAAATACTCAAAGAATCATCCAAACAGTTCAGTACTAGGAAAACATTCAATCAGTTCAAGAGATGAATCAAAAGCAACAGAGCCTCACAGATGCACACAATCAGTGTTTCTCTCAAGTGTTTAAGGTAAATCAATGTCACTCAATGCACTCAAGAAAGCAATCACAAATAGACTTGGCAAGCCTCTAATATCAACACTCAAACACATACGCATGTTCAAATCAAAAGGTCTTTTCATGGTTGTAATGGGGCCAGGACAAGGGAGGATATATCTGGATAACAAGCTACAAACCATAAGGAACAGAGGAGCAATGGGGAACAAGTGTAACACATTCAAACACACCCCACCTCTAATTCCATCCTCTTCTTGACTCCATTATTCACAATTTTCACATTTTTTTTTTCACTATTTTTCCGCTCTCTTTCTTTTTTTCATCCTGTCTCTTTTCTTTTCTCTCTTTTCAAAACAAAACTGTAAAGACAAGATACACATATATTTACCAAAACAAACAAGAGAGGAACCAACCAGCCAACTCATCAGAAACCCCCAAGAGACCACACTTGTTCCCAAAACACTTCCAAGCTCCAAATTCCCTAAGGTTAAGGTAATCATGGTTTTTCTCTTAGGGCTAGTGTATGAGCATTCAAACAAAGAAATGGGGAAAGTATAGGCTCAAAAAGGGTTTTCCAAAGGATTAGAACAAGGTAGGCTTATTTGGCTAGAGAGGCTCAAGAACAAAACTGCCTTTATCACTTCCAAACAAGCATATCAATCAAGAATTATCAACAAGAGGCAAGCCAAGGCATATGTGCAAGCAATCAAGAGACATATCACACAAGAAAGAACATAAAGTGGCTCAAATTCTCACACAGGGCATTTTTGTCACAATCAATTCAACTCTCAAACATCATGATCATCTTCCAAGCAAACAAAAGCAAGGAATCCACATCTCAGAGTATCAATGAAGTGAAGGAAAACTGACAACCGAACCACAATCCAGAATTTACGAAAAGCATGCAAAACTGTACACAAGACACAACAAACTACATAAAAACCGAAACACGAACAAGAAACAACCTCCCCTAATTATTTTGATGAAAGGGTCGCACCTCCCACAAAAGTTGTGCATAAAGATGCAGTATAGTACTAGAAGTGACTCCTAGGTCGTCTCTCAAGGACCAAATGTGGTTCAATCTCAGATTAACACGTATGGAGGGGGGGTTTTGTGAAGAGTTTTGTGAATGCAGATGGACTAAATTAAACACGAATATAAACACGGAGGTACAACAAAATTAAAATGGTTGGTCATTAAAAGTAACCTTACAACTAAATTATCACAACTAAACATATAATCAACATTAAAGTGAATCAACAGTAAACTGAACGGTCCTAAAATAAGGTGTGGGAACTAATTTAAATGCACTAGAGAAATATGAAAACTCATCTAACACTATTGAACTGCAAAGAGTTACCCTTCGAAGCCCAACGCAGCCAGAATGACATGGGATGCACATTTATACGAAATAAGTACTAAAGAAATTGTGTGACCAGTAAGTTGAAATAAAACGAGCAGCTGCTTCTAAATGCATTTCAATGTATATAATAAAAAACATTTTTGATGCAAGTGTGAATAAGAAAGGATTAAAGAAACCTTCCTAGCACGTGCGCGTCATCCAATAATCAATCAACTTGGCTTTGTACAAGAAATTAAATGAACTTCATCACCGTGAAGTTGCTCCCTTATGCTCCAAAGCAATTGAATAAATTCCTTTTCTCAAAGCCTACCACCGTACACCTGCTACTTGTGCCCTCCAAATGCTTCAATTGATGTGACCACTCCTTACTCCAACCTAATCTACTTCCACCTCATATTCCCGTGCACACCATGCCTTCTTCGCTTCTTCTTTAATCAACCTTCCAGCAGCTTGCACCGTGCACACCATTCTCCTACTACATTCAACAACGCGCCCTGCTGCAAGCTGCTTCTGTTGCCTTCCTACTTTCCAACCGAGACAACACTTCTTCAATGATGTGGCAGCCGTGCGCCTCACTTCTTCCAGGACGTCCAACACGCGCACGTTGCACAGGCTTCTTCCGAAATGGAATCAGCTCCTACCACACCACTTCACCACTTCCCTCAAACGTTCCATTTCTCTGAATAAAAATAAGGACACCATCCAACTTCTTCCTTCCATACGCTCCCTTCATTCCAGCCCTTCTCCGTGCAGCTACTGGAATCAGCGCCCCTCTTTTTGAAAAGTGAATACTCCAAAAAAACGTTCCAGCCCCTCCCAAGTTAAATCATCATTTCTCCAAGCCAAGAAAAATACGTGCATAGTGTAGCAGAATAAAACAAGGGCACATGAATCACTGTTTCATCCTCCAAGAAAAAAGAATATTTGTTCTTCCTTCATTATCAAAACAACGTTCTCGGAAAAAGACTAAGCTCCCAAAAAATGAAAGAGTAATTGGTCCGTGTCAAGTGGCGGCTGTGCACAAGGGCCGTGTGTCCCTCTTTTAATAAGGGTAGGGTCCACACACAAAATTACAAACCCTAACCTAAAAGGCATATGTCCTAAAAAAAATATTTTTACAAAATTCCCCTTAAAGGGTCCAAACACCTAATTCTAATTAAGGGCTTCTAGAAAACGAAATTACAACTTTAATTAGAATCTAAATGACTAAATGTTGAGCTTTGAGTGTGTCACTCAATATCCCAATGCTCCAATGATGTTTTCCCACAACTGCCCTGCAACCAAAATGCACTTAATCAGCTCAGAAAACCCAAATTAGCACAATTACGAATTTCCGACCAAATAAGCAGAATTCGGAAAAACGGGAAATGACAGACAATTAAACACATTCCTGGTTTATTTAAGTCCAATAAACTAAATATAATTCCAGAAATAACGACTCATCAAAATAGACCACACTTAGTCTTTTGCACTCCTGGGCAAAACCAAAACGAAAACCAGGGAACTCTCAAACATCAGGGAGCTAACACAGACTCGACAGACAAACAACAAAGACTCCAAACAGAAACACAGTTGCACAATTCTCACAAAATCTGGACGGTAAAAGGTATAGGCCAGAATCCCACACAGAGTCAATGAAGCAAATACTCAAAGAATCATCCAAACAGTTCAGTACAAGGAAAACATTCAATCAGTTCAAGAGATGAATCAAAGCAACGAGCCTCACAGATGCACACAATCAGTGTTTCTCTCAAGTGTTTAAGGTAAATCAATGTCACTCATGCACTCAAGAAAGCAATCACAATAGACTTGGCAAGCCTCTAATATCAACACTCAAACACATACGCATGTTCAAATCAAAAGGTCTTTTCATGGTTGTAATGGGGCCAAGGACAAGGGAGGATATATCTGGATAAGAGCTACAAACCATAAGGAACAGAGGATCAACGGGGAACAGTGTAAACACATTCAAACACACCCACAACCTCTAATTCCATCCTCTTCTTGACTCCATTATTCACATTATTCCATTTTTTTTTTCACTATTTTTCTGCTCTCTTTTTTTTTTCATCCTGTCTCTTTTCTTTTCTCTCTTTTCAAACAAAACTGTAAAAGACAAGATACACATATATTACCAAAACAAACAGAAGAGGAACCACCAGCCAACTCATCAGAAACCCCCAAGAGACCACACTTGTTCCCAAAACACTTCCAAAGCTCCAAAATTCCCTAAGGTTAAGTAATCATGGTTTTTCTCTTAGGGCTAGTGTATGAGCATTCAAACAAGAAATGGGGAAAGTATAGGCTCAAAAGGGTTTTCAAAGGATTAGAACAAGGTAGGCTTATTTGGCTAGAGAGGCTCAAGAACAAAACTGCCTTTATCACTTCCAACATCATATCAATCAAGAATTATCAACAGAGGCAAGCCAAGGCATATGTGCAAGCAATCAGAGACATATCACACAAAAGAACATAAGTGGCTCAAATTCTCACACAGGGCATTTGTGTCACAATCAATTCAACTCTCACACACATGATCATCTTCCAAGCAAGAAAAGCAAGGAATCCACATCTCGAGATATCATGAAGTGAAGGAAAACTGACACCGAACCACAATCCAGAATTTACGAAAAGCATGCAAAACTGTACACAAGACACAACACTACATAAAAACCGAAACAGAACAAAGAAACACCTCCCTAATTATTTTGATGAAAGGGTCGCACCTCCCACAAAAGTTTGTGCATAAAGAATGCAGTATAGTACTAGGAGTGACTCCTAGGTCGTCTCTCAAGACCAATGTGGTTCAATCTCAGATTAACACGTAGTGGGGGGGGTTTGTGAAGAGTTTTTGTGAGTGCAAGATGGACTAAATTAAAACACGAATATAAACACGGAGGTAAACACAATTAAAATGGTTGGTCATTAAAAGTAAACCTTACAACTAAATTATCACAACTAACATAATAATCAACATTAAAGTGAATCAGCAGTAAACTGAACGGTCCCTAAAATAAGTGTGGGAACTAATTTAAATGCACTAGAGAAATATGAAAACTCATCTAACACTATTGAACTGCAAAGAGTTACCCTTCGAGCCCAACGCAGCCAAATGACCATGGGATGCACATTTATACGAAAGAAGTACTAAAAGAAATTGTGTGCCAGTAAAGTTGAAATAAAACGAGCAAGCTGCTTCTAATGCATTTCAATGTATATATAAAAAACATTTTTGATGCAAGTGTGATAAAGAAAAGGATTAAAGAAACCTTCCTAGCACGTGCGCGTCATCCAATAATCAATCAACTTGCTTTACAGAAATTAAATGAACTTCATCACCGTGAAGTTGCTCCCTTATGCTCCAAAGCAATTGAATAAAATTCCCTTTTCTCAAAGCCTACCACCGTACACCTGCTACTTGTGCCCTCCAAATGCTTCAATTGATGTGACCACTCCTTACTCCAACCTAATCTACTTCCACCTCATATTCCCGTGACACCATGCCCTTCTTCAGCTTCTTCTTTAATCACCCTTCCAGCACTTGCACGTGGCACACCATTCTCCTACTACATTGAACAACGCGCCCTGCTGCCAGCTGCTTCTGTTGCCTTCCTACTTTCACAACCGAGACAACACTTCTTCAATGATGTGGCAGCCGTGCGCCTCACTTCTTCCAGGACGTCCAACATGCGCACGCTGCACAAGCTTCTTCCGAAATGGAATCAGCTCCTACCACCCACTTCACCACTTCCCTC